>NC_091977.1:299650230-299741991 GCF_044704955.1 Pristiophorus japonicus | reverse complement strand
GGGGGGGGAGAGAGAATGAGGGGGGGGGAGAGAGAATGAGGGGGGGGGAGAGAGAATGAGGGGGGGGGGGAGAGAGAATGAGGGGGGGGGAGAGAGAATGAGGGGGGGAGAGAGAATGAGGGGGGGGGAGAGAGAATGAGGGGGGGGGAGAGTGAATGAGGGGGGGGGAAGAGAGAAGGAGGGGGGGGAAGAGAGAAGGAGGGGGGGGGAGAGAGAAGGAGGGGGGGGGAGAGAGAAGGAGGGGGGTGAGAGAGAATGAGGGGGGGGAGAGAGAATGAGGGGGGGGAGAGAGAATGAGGGGGGGGAGAGAGAATGAGGGGGGGGAGAGAGAATGAGGGGGGGGAGAGAGAATGAGGGGGGGGAGAGAGAATGAGGGGGGGAGAGAGAATGAGGGGGGGGAGAGAGAATGGGGGGGGGGGAGAGAGAATGAGGGGGGGAGAGAGAATGAGGGGGGGGGAGAGAGAATGAGGGGGGGGAGAGAGAATGAGGGGGGGGGAGGAGAGAATGAGGGGGGGGAGAGAGATGAGGGGGGGAGAGAGAAGAATGAGGGGGGGAGGGAGAGAGAATGAGGGGGGGGGAGAGAGAATGAGGGGGGGGAGAGAGAATGAGGGGGGGGAGAGAGAATGAGGGGGGGGAGAGAGAATGAGGGGGGGGAGAGAGAATGAGGGGGGGGGGGGAGAGAGAATGAGGGGGGGGGAGAGAGGGGAAGAGAATGAGGGGGGGAGGGGGAAGGAGGGGGGAGAGAAGGAGCGGGGAGAGAAGGAGCGGGGAGAGAAGGAGCGGGGGAGAGGGAGAGAAGGAGGGGGGGAGAGAGAAGGAGGGGGGGAGAGAGAAGGAGGGGGGGAGAGGAGAGAGGGGGGGGGGGAAAGAGAGGAGGGGGGGGGAAAGAGAGGAGGGGGGGGAGAAGAGTGGGGGGAGGAGAGGGGGGGAGAGGGGGGAGTGGGGGAAGAGAAGGAGGAGGGGGGGCAGAGAAGGAGGATGGGGAGGGGGGGAGGGGAGGGAAGGAGGGAGAAGGAGAGGGGAGAGAGGGAGAGAAGGGAGAGAGGGAGAGAAGGGAGAAGGAGAGGAAGGGAGAAGGAGAGGGAAGGGAGGGAGAGTGAGAAGGGAGAAGGAGGCTGAACGGGCCGGGCCCAAGACTTCGGGCTGGATTTACAAGACTTCAGCACTGGATTTACAGGTAGGTGGTGTCGGGTCCCGGGGTCGGGTTCGCGGGTCGGGTGGGGTCGCGGGGGGGGACGTCGCGGAGATCGGGTCGCCGGGGGATGGGGGGATGGGGGGAGCGGAGGGCAGGAGTCAAGTCGGGTCGGGTCGGGAGGAAGCAGGAGCTGGGCGTGGGAGGTGAGCCTTATCCACACAGCCCCAGTGAGGCCATTCGGCCAGGGCTAGGTGCTGCGTGCTTCGGGCCCCTCCCACACAGTTTTGGGCGCCTGGAGCTACTGCACATGCGCGCCCACTGTAACGCGCCTGTGCAGAGGTCCCGGCACTGTTTTCAGCACAGGGACCTGGCTCCGCGCCCAGCTCCAGAGGACCTGCAGGGAGCCGGAGAATAGATGAGTTTTTTTTTTTAGGCGCACTTTGTGGCGCGAAAAACGGGCATCCAGGTTGGGGCTGCGCCTTTCTAGGTGCGGCCCAAAACTTGGGCCCTATATTTCAGACCATTGTACTTCCGCAAGGCAAAATTCATCCAACCAGCTGAAATGAAACTTAACTGCTAAATTACCAAATATCTGTAACTAAATACAAACCAAAGATAATTCAACTCAGTTGGTAAGTACCAAGAGGAACAAGTAAAGAGCAGAAAATGGAACAATAATTGTTTTCTGGAAAGTTACCAATCCTGGACAGGAAAGCAGGAGGATTTGACCAATCAAAATTGCTGAACTAATTGTATAAAATTTTACTTAGAGCCACTATCAATTTTCAACCACATGCAGATTTATACTAGTAAAGGTAACATTTAACACAAAATAATTCAGAATAAAATGCTTATTCTTGTTCATCGTGCCTGCATTGTTTTAAATCCATGGAAAACGTTTCCTGAGAGGTCAAACATTGGAGTAAAAGCCAGAGTTCATTTTGGAGCACTTGACTTATGATTCTATTATTCACTTGGGCCAAGAGAAGTTCTCCATCACACATAGGCCTGAGGTCCAATAGTGCACGCACGTCAAAGCAGCTTTATTTTATGATGATGCAATTCTGCTCACATTATGCCTCAATAATGCTCTAGGACACACACTCATGTGCTTGCTCCCCCAAACTATTCTTTTATTAGTATGCTTAACTCCAAAGTCCCCTGAAGAGCCCATTCAGTGCGTCCAGACCTCTCTTCGACTCCTCTCCCCAGGGAGTATTGGCAGATCACACACTCCAGCCATCTCCACACCCACCTGTAGAGTTGCCCCAGATATCATCTACCTGTTCTCCCCAAAGTACCCAAGCCCCATGAGTATTCCCAGATAACAATCCTCCCCATCAAAATCCATTCCAGTCCACAATCCTCTGCTCCGACATGGCAACCACATGTTCCATCCCATAAGTCTCGTTTCCCATTTCCTCTCAAGTGTTTCACCACCTTCCAAACAACATCTGCAATTTGATTCCAGTACCTACCTCCAATATGATACATGCTGCTTACCACTTTTTTGTGAATCCCAGGCTTCAAAAAATGAGTGCTTAGGTTAAAGAAGCAGCTATAAAGACAGATGAGATATAGTATAGCAAACAGATGATATATACACCAACAGTGAGAACATATAAGAAGACGATTGGCAAAAGAGACATCATAATGAGAAAAGTGTCAGTCATACAGGGAAAAAGCAAAAAAGTACAAGAAACAGAGAATTAGAGTAGGAAAGAATAACAGCATTGTCAGGTCAGAAATAAGTTTGTATTTTCATATATTTTGTTGAGGCACACGATTCCTGTCAAGTAATATTTAAATACTACTTCCGGTCACACTGCTTCCATCACACGGTCCTGTCACCATTAACTTAATACTTCATTTTACTTGCCGCTAATGGAATTCAAGCTTCGTCTCCAAGATAGATAGCGCTGTTCTTCACAGTGCCACCTATCTTAGAGCTCCTAAAATGTCGTCTCCCACTGCTGCATGCCCCTCCCCTAACCTGGAGCCCCTGTGCCATTCCTTGTCCATGACCAAGCATCCTTTCTTTCTCTTACCCAGCAATGATGCCTATTATATTCCTGGAAAAGATAAGGGATTTATCACGCTCATCGGGGAATACTCCATTCCATCCAATAGTGGAAAGGAGATGGAGGAAGAAATATGTAAGCAAATATGTGAAATGACAAAAGGACACAGAATAATCATCATGGGAACATTTAACTATCCCAAAATAAACTGGCAAGTAGCATCAGCAAAAGAAAATGGAGTTTTTAACAATATGAACCGGACTCCTTTCAAAAGTTCTAACAAAAGCCTAACAAGAGAGGGAGCATCGCTGGATTTATGCTGGGAAATGAACCAGAACCAGCAAGAGAGGTAAGTGTAGGAGAACATCTCGGCAATAACGATCACAATATAATAAAGTTTAAGATAAAGATTGAGAAAGAGCTAAGACAAAGATCAAGGCAAGAATTTTTTTTTTTTTTTTTTTAAAGCCGATTTTATGGGGATGAGAATGAAACTAGCAAAAATAAACTGTAAAAAATGTACTGACAAAGAAATAGAACAGCAGTAGGAAACATTTCAAACAGTAATCAATAGGGTCCAAGAGAAATATATCCCACTAAAAAGCAAGGCAAAACTAGCCAGCAATGACACACCATGGATGAATTAAGAAATAACAGCAACATTGAAATTAAAGTAAAGGCATACACTAAGTACATAGACAACAAAGGAGAGGATGACAAATGGGAATACGAAAAGGTTAGGAAAGAACTCAAAAAACAATTAGGAAGGCATAGAGAAACTAAAATTAAATTATACAAAATGAATACTATTCTACAGACACATTCATAACAAAAGAAAAATCACCATAGGTATAGGGCCACTAAGGGATACACATGATAAACTCACAGGTAGTGACAGCAAAATGGCAGAAATATTAAATATTACTTCATCTTAGTATTTACCAGCAAGACTAAAATGGTGGGCACAACATTAGAAAAAGAGATCAAAAAAAATTTAAATACATTTAAGATAAAAAGGGGAGAGATAATTGATAAACTAATCAAACAGAGGGGATAAAATCCCTGGTCCGAATGGATTGTTTCCGCGCATACAAAAAGTTAGGGAAGAGACCGCAGAGGCACTATTACATAAATATATACACACATAAAAATTCATGAGAAAAGGGAAGAGTACCAAAGGACTGGAAGACAGCTAATGTGGTTCCTACATTTAAAAAGGGAGATAGAACAAGTCCAAGGAACGATAGACCAATTAGCTTAATGTTAGTGTTAGGAAAGATAATGGAATCCCTACTCAAAGGTGAATTGAAAAACATCTAGAAACTAAAAATATCACATCATAGGCGGTCCCTCGAACGAGGATGACTTGCTTCCACAAGAGTTCAATGAAGGACCCGATGTTCAAGGTCCTGAACTCCAATTGAGGGGGTGGAAGATGCCTGTGCGTGGATTTTTTTAACGTGTGGTGACCGTTGCACACCGGCCACCACACGGGCTCGACAGAGCTAGGCCCTTATCCAGTGGCAAGGGTTGAACCAGGATGACTGGAGACCTGCTCTGCTGCACGGACCTATTGCGCGCACACATGGCAGTGTGTGGCCTGTGCTGCCCCTGGGCCCTGAACCCTCATTCACCGGACCTTCGCCCATGATGTTCCAGGGGCCGGCTCCAGCTCTATTCATAGTCCCGACCTGCGGTGGTGTTCTCACACAGGTCGGGGCGGCCCACGATGTTCCATGGCCAGTCACCACGGATTTCAAAAGGGAAGATCATACTTGAACAACCTTATTGAATTCTTTGAAGTAGTAACATAAATGGTAGACAAGGGTAATGCAGTGGATGCAATACATTTGGATTTTCAAAAGGCCTTCAATAAGGTACCGCAAAGTAAACTTATGACTAAGGTCAGAACATGTGGAATCAAGGGACAAGTAGCAGAATGGATAGTATGCTGACTACAAAACAGAACACAGAAAGTAGGGGTTAAGGGGCCAAGTTTCGGCCTGAGTTGCTCCTGTTTTTTTGGAGCAACTGGTTTAGAATGGAGTATCTTAGAAATTTGAATTCTCGGCATTTAGTTTGCTCCAGTTCTAGTCAGTTAGAACAGTTTCACTTTGGAACAGAATTTATTTTTCAAAAGGGGGCGTGTCCAGCCACTTGCACCTGTTTTCAAAGTTTAGGCAGTGAAAACTTACTCCAAACTAACTTAGAATGAAGTAAGTGAAGATTTTTGTACATTCAAAAAAACCTTATCTACACTTTAGAAAATCAGGCGTAGGTTACAAATTAGGCGTAGGGAATGGGGAGGGGGGGGGGTTTAAAGGGAAGTTTACAAACATTAAACACTTCAGTTTTACAAATAAAGAGCCATCATCAATAATAAATGATAAATACATCAATAAATCAATCAATAAATCAATCCAAAAAATTAATAAAAAATAAAAATGTTTAAATCAATAAAACAAAACATTTTCTACTTACCGACTGCAGCACCGGGAGTCCTCCAACAGCGTCTGGGACGGTCCCCCAGCGTGTCTCTTTCAGTGTCTCTATCTGTCTGTCTGTGTGTGTGTGTGTCGCTCACTCTCTGTCTGTCAGTGTCTGTGTTTCTGACAGTGATGGGAGGGGAGGAGAAGAGGAGAAGGCGGGGGGGAAGGGAGAAGGCCGGGGGGGAAGGGGGGAGGAGGGGGCGAGAAGAGGATGTAGGGAGGGAAGGAGAGAGGATGTAGGGAGGGAAGGAGAGAGGATGTAGGGAGGGAAGGAGAGAGGATGTAGGGAGGGAAGGAGAGAGGATGTAGGGAGGGAAGGAGAGAGGATGTAGGGAGGGAAGGAGAGAGGAGTGAGGGAAGGAGAGGGAAGGAGAGGGAAGGAGAGGGAAGGAGAGGGAAGGAGAGGGAAGGAGAGGGAAGGAGAGGGAAGGAGAGGGAAGGAGAGGGAAGGAGGAAAGAAAAGGGGAGGGAGGGAAGGAGAGGGAAGGAGGGAAGGAGAGGGAAGGAGGGAAGGAGAGGGAAGGAAGGAGAGAGAAAAAGGCTGAACGGCCGGGCCCAAGACCTCGGGCTGGATTTTCAGGTAGGTGCCGTCGGGTCTCGGAGGTCCGGGGAGTGGGGGGGTAGCAGAGAAAGAGAAAGAGAAAGAGAGAGAGAGAGAGAGAGAGAGAGAGAGAGAGAGAGAGAGAAAGAGAAAGAGAGAAAGAGAGAGAAAGAGAGAGTCAGTCGCGGAGGCCCTGGGGCGGGGGGGAAAGAGAGAGAGTCGAGAGTCGCGGAGGTCTGGGGGTGGGAGGAGCCTTATTCACGCAGCCCCAGTGAGGCCATTCGGCCAGGGCTAGGGTCTGTGTGCTTCGGGCCCCTCCCACAGCTTTGGGTGCCTGAAGCTACTGCACATGCGCGCCCACTGTAGCGCGCACGTGCAGAGGTCCCGGCACTGTTTTCAGCGCAGGGACTTGGCTCCGCCCCCCAACAGCTCGTGCTGCGCTGTGCCCAGCTCCAGAGGACCTGCAGGGAACCGGAGAAGAGATAAGTTTTTTTTAGGCGCACTTTCTGGCGCAAAAAACGGGCGTCCAGGTCCAGGCTGCGCCGTTTTAGGCACGGCCCGAAACTTGGGCCCATAAAGTGGTTACTCAGACTGACAAAAGGTGGGACGTGGTGTTCCACAAGGATCGATGCTGGGACCACTGTTTTTCACTATTTACATAATAGATTTGGACTCAGGAATTGGAAGTGCAACTTCAAAATTTGTGGACGACACCAAATTGTGGGATTAAGTTAATACAGAGGAGGACTGCGACAAAATACAGGAACACATTAATAAATTTGCAGAATGGGCGTCTAATTGGCAAATGAACTTCAATATAGGCAAGTATGAGCAGGTACATTTTGGTAGGAAGAATAAGGAGGCCACATATTCCTTAGAAAATAAGTGTCTAAATGGGGTTGCAGAGCAAAGGGGTCTGGGGGTACAGATAAACCAATAAAAGTAGCAAAAAAGGTTAATAAGGTCATAAAAAGGAAATAAAGCAGTGTTGTTCACTTGTCGAGGGATAGAATTGAAAAGCGGAGAAGTTACAATAAACATGTATAGAACTTTGGTGAGACCACACTTGGACTACTGTGAACAGTTCTGGTTTCCATATTATTAAAAATGAGAGAAACACTGGAGAAGGTGCAAAAAAGATTTACTCGGACAATACCAGAACTGAGAGGTTATATCTATCAGGAAAGGTTATATAGGCTGGGGCTCTTTACAATAGAAAATAAAAGACTGAGGGGTGACCCAACAGTAAGATTATGAAAGGGTTTGATAGGGTAGACATAGAGAAGATATTTCCATTTGCAGGGGAAGACAAGAACTCGGGACCATAGATATAAAAAAAGTCACTAATAAATCCAATAGGGAATTCAGGAGAAACTTCTTTACCCAGAAAGTGGAATTCACTACCACAAGGAGTAATTGAGGCAACTAGCATTGATGCAGTTAAGGGGAAGCTAGATAAACACGCAGGGTAGAAAGGAATAGAAAAATATGTTGATCGGGTTAGATGAAGAAGGGTGGGAGGAGGCTTGTGTGGAGCATAAACACCGGCATGGGCCCATTGGGCCGAATGGCCTGTTTCTGTGCTGGAAATACTATGTAATATCATGTAAAATGGTTTTGAAGCACTTTTATTTAATTTAAAAACAGATTTTCCCTGTTAATCCCATCATAAGCCCCAATGCCCAACCTCAAGGTTGGCTGGACTGTGGTAATGGCAGGGGAAACAGAAAAAGTAATAATTTAGTAGAATTCCACAGCAGTGATGTAGAGAAAACGAGCTACACCCCACCACATCCAAATGTCGCCCCCTCCACCCCGAGCATTCGTATCCTTTCTCCTCTCCATTCCTCTATCACTGCTCCCACCCCACATTGATGAGCAGCAGCCCACAACCCCCTCCAAGCACTACAACCTCTGCAATGATTCTCAGCTATTGCCACTTTCATCATCACTGATGGTGGAAACCTGACTGGAGAGATTCAAACAAAGTTACAAGAAAGAAGTACACAGATTTGGAAGGTGACAACACATTCAAGGATTCTGGAGAGAAAAGGAAGGTTGGAGATAAAGTTAGTTTGCAAGGATAGAGGGGCCGGGGTCATTCCTCGTCCCCCTCTCCGACTGCCTTTTAAAAAAAAACATCAATAGCTTCCTATTTTCTTCCCAATGTAGTTCCTCATCCATCTTCTTAGAAGCTTTGTAGAGTTTGTTTATTTTACTTAATTCTCTTCATAGTGTTTTATTGATTCATTTAGGGTCATGTTTCTTGAATCCATGCTTAGTAGCTCTTGTTATGTAAATGCTTAATGTCCATACGTGTATTCCATTTGTACACAACTGAAGTTTTCTGGTGTTATTCCCTCCCTGCTAAATTTGTTTAAGCTATTCCTTCATTGTCTTGAAGTCGACCCTTTTAATGTTGTCTTAGTTTGCAATATTGACTCATCCCAGCTGGTGTCAGAGTTAATCATGTTATGGTAACTGTTGTCCTAGGGCGCCACTACTTCCAATCCTAATCTGCTTTTTGTGTCACTTATTATCCAGGTCAAGTTAAGAGTTATCTCCTGTGGCAACCCCAATGCCTCGTTGATAAATGAGTGTGTGTCTCTCTCTCTAGATGTTCTTTCATTGTTTCTGCCTGACTGTATTTTCTTTCTCAGTCTCCCCATGTATAGATAGGGCTGCTTGACTGTTTCCATTCTTCTATATGTCTGTTGCACAGTTTGTCTTTTCCACTAGTTCTTTCCCTTTATTTTTACATTTGAAACTTCATTTATTTCTCACACTTTTTCTCCTCTTTATTTCTGCCACTTTGCTCCTGCACCTCTCCTACTCTCTCATTTCCTCTCGCCCTTCATGGAGACTTGGGTCACAGGCATATTACTTGGAGATCACAGAGTCAAGATTTGCTGTTCCACCTGGTCATTCTGACCAAAAAGTATTGTATGAAACAACTTATCCAATATACAAGATGCAGTGTTATGTAAAAGATTTACCAATGTTAACAGAAACAATTAAGTAATCCAAGAATTGATAAATAACCACAGTAAAAGTCGGTCAACTGGTCCGAGTTATACATGCATTTGTGAATTTAATGCCCTTTCAAGACACATAAGCAACAGTCACAATCACCAATTAGAAAAAAAAACTTCAAAATTGGACTTCCAATGAACTGTGGACATTTTATTGTCAACCCCTTAACTAAATTCAAACGACAAATTGGTTATTAAGCCATGTAATGATTACTATATAAGCTGTTGCCATCAGTGTTTGCAAAAGCCAAGAATGTGCATCACACAGTATTTAAATGCAGCAAACTATTTTCTTGACCAGGAACAAAGAATTCACAAAAAAAGCTACAAGATAAAACATTTCAAGAAATCAAGTTAAAAGTTTTGCAGGGAAACAGCAGTGGGGAATGTCTCAACTGCTGACAACAGGGAAAACTCAAAAATAATTGTGATTGCCTGCAGAGTGGGCTGTGTAAAATTTTGCAATCTCAGGCTGCCCATGAATTTGTCTAGGCTTCCTGCACATGGAAAATATGTGCAGGGAATCAGGCCTGCAAGCTAACTGGTTGCCATTCATAAAATCCGGCTAGCCATCAACATCTCAAGGGAGAAATTTTATCTTTTCAAGAAAAATTTTTTTTTCCCCCCACCGAAAATCTACATTTGCATTGTAAAATAATGGCTAAAAGGAGCAACAACGGCAAAATAGTTTTTTTAATATATCGAAACCCTGGTCCTGCTGCAGGAGATGCAACAATGGAGGGTTGCTCTTACTGAGGCAAGCGGCTATCCCTCCTGAAAGGTGGTAATGCAAACTGCCGAGAGGGAAGGAGCGGAGAAAGTCAATCTGATCTCCCAGATTCATGTAGGCTTCTCCTTTGCTCACTTCTTGCCCCATGGAAGGTCTGACACATGGAATTTGTTGCTCCCCTCCCCCTCAGAATAAAGGCAACATGTTTCTCTTTCCACAGCACTCATGCAGTGCACATTTGCAGTGCAACATCACATCTTTCATTTGGAGCTCAAATTCTGCTCCAACGAAGTACTGCCACCACAAAGACTATGCGCCTTTGTAAAGTGATAGCCTAGGAGGATCTTCTGAGCAGACTGCAAGCTCACATGTTTCTAGTGCATAGGCAAGGGATTGGTATCCTACTTGGCTTGTCTTATATTAGATGCGAGTGGATGCAGAAGCATACGGCATTGGCTTCAACCTTCGTGTCCCCAAGAGCAACATGCAGCAGCTGTCCAAGAATGTGTACAACACCTTAGATGTCACAACAGTGCTGCAGGTGGGTTTCATAATGTTCAAGTGGCATCTTCATGATCATCTTTGGTCCCCCATTGTTTTGGGTATCCCCAATGGAAAATAGCATTCACTGAGTTCTTGGGCAGCTAAATTCCAGACTATATAATTGCCAGATTGGAAAATTAAGATTGTTTGGAAAAAAAGTGACGGTAGGCTTCACCCATCTTAGAGACTCTCAACTGACTGCTGGACCTCTAGCCGAGGTGCTCATCATCAGTCACTTGGCTACAGAAAGGGTCTCTCTCTCTCTCTCTCTCTCTCTCTAGATGTCTGCACGTCTTTCCACTTCAACCAGCAAGTGCACTTCGTTGTAACATATGGCTCCAGGTGTTGCAGGTACATCTGGGGGCCCTGAACCCAGAAGGTTACAGCCATAGTCATTCTAAGAAATTCACAAACTCTTAGCAATTCTATAGCCCCTACTTGGGATGCAATTCAGCAGTTTATAATGAAGTAGTAGATCGAACATATTTTACACTTAAAGGGGAAGTACGGTGCAGGAAATAGATCATTTTGCTTTTATATAGGCACAAATAAATTATGAATCTTGAATTTCGCCCTTGTTTAGTATGCCAATGCTGTTTGCATACAGTCGGATAGAAGGATCCAAGCGCAGGATGTTGTGCAAGCTGCTGGATCAGGGCAAGTACAGATAACAGGCTATTTTCAGAGTCACCACTATGTAGGATATCAAAGTTTACTTATAGATTGCAGGGGTCACTCGCTCATGATCAAATTTTGGGCCATTATACCTCCACCTCTGCCTCTCCCAGCAAGTGTGGCCCTGACACTCCTTTGGCCTGCTCATCCTCAAGCTGCATACTTATCCCTCTTTGAAATGCTAAAGTGTGCAACATGCAGCAAACAACAATGACTTTGCACATATTAAATGAACTCTGCTGCAGTACCCCACCCAGGTCTAAACAATGGAATTGGGGCTTCAGCATTCCAATGGTATGCTCCACAGTGATGGGAGGTCACATAAAATTTGGTGTATCGTTATTCCACTGCATTGCTGTATAGGGGTTTCTAATTGGAGTCAGGAGCCCCGGTCTTCCAAAAGTAATTCCAGTTATCATCTCGGCACCTTCAAACAATGTAGGCACTGTAAACGACTGCGGAATGGAAGCACATGGGTGTGCTCCTAGATAACAGGCATTTACTTGCAGGATCACCTTGTTGTGACGAGAAACCTCCTGCATATGAATAGCATGGTATTCCTACCCATTCATGTATGCGTTGGGGTTGGCGTGAAGAGCCCCAGTAGTCACATGGTTCCATCTGCAACACTGTGGACCCTTGGGAAGCCCATCAATAAAAGTACTTTCTCCGCTCCAGTTTATTTCCACTTCCCACAGGAAAAGTAATAAAGCGTTTCCCATGACAAACATGGCATCAGTAACATGCTTTCTGGAAGATAAACTGGAAATTGGCTTATCTGGCAAATGTCCTCTGCAGTGACCTGGAAGGATCCCTTTCATTGGATGCTTAAGGCTGTGGTGATCTTGACAACAATAGGGAAAGCCATCCTCATTCTTGACATAGTCTGCAAGTCAGGCTGCAGATCACATAGCTCAGTGACTGTCTCTGCAGTGAAACAGTGGTATCCACTGACGTCCACAGAAAGGAGTGGCGTAGTGTGTACTTGAGTCCTGGGAAATGGTTGGTATGCAGAAGTCATAGGTGGTCCCTCGAACGAGGATGACTTGCTTCCACGAGAATTCACAGATGTTTCAATGAAGGACCCGATGATCCAGTCCTGAACCCCAGTTGAAGGGTTAGAAGATGCCTGTGCGTAAATTTTTTTAACGTGCGGTGACCGTTGCACATCAGCCACCACACGGGCTTGACAGAGCTAGGCAGTGGCAAGGATTAACCAGGACGACTGGAAACCTGCTCTGCTGCACAAATCTTGCGCGTAAACATATCGCAGTGTGGACAGGTCCGTGCTGCCCCTGGGCCCTCGGCTCTTCTGGATCCCGTACCCTCATTCGCCTCACCTCCACCACAATGTTCCAGGGCCCAGCGCTCCAACTCTATTTATAGCCCCGACCTGTGGTGGTGTTCTCACACAGGTCGGGGCGGCCCACGATGTATCTTTGCACTTACAAATGCTGTCCCATCAAGTGGATTTTCTCATCCAGATCGTGCAACAGTATGGGAATTGACACTTCAATTTCATCCTCCCAACCTGCCGAGGTGCCACTTATATTGATTGCTACAGCTGTTTGCCACTTAAAATGCAATCTTAATTTTCTGATCCAACAGAAGTCAAATACTCATCGGTTTCAACTAGCCATGCCTCATTTTAATTGATAATCATTAATACATTGATAGAGTGTAGCACAGCAAGTGTCATAATTTTGCAAAAAGGACAGCACCGATGAATGCAAATAGATTTTGTAAAATGATCACTACACTACCTTAAAAATGCTCCCAACCAAAAGAAATACTTTGAAATTCCATGTGGGGCCTGCTTTGACGAATTTACAAAATTATACAAGGTCCACGCCATTAGTAGCCCAACTAAACTGGCCAAACGTACCTGCCGCAAAATCAGGTACAGAAGGTTCCGCATCTGATTTTGATGACCAGCTGGCAGGGTCTCATACGTGGAATGTGTGTCAGGCATTTTCAAGGCATTTTTCTATTGTGCAGGAAGGGAAGGAACACAAAAGCAACATCGCAACTTGAAAACACCTTGTACGAACTAGGTTCCTCATTATTTTTTCTATTGACAACCTGACCCTACCCCTGTGGTATTTGGAAGATATCAACTAAATTAAGGCATTGCTGACTCAGAGATTTTCCACTGAATATTTGACTTCTGTTGGATCTTGGAATTAAAAGATTTTAGTTAATCATCACTGACCACCATTTGGTTAAGCTTGTACTGAAACTGGTTTCCAAATCCCATCTGTTCTGTGTATCTGAAAATTAATCAGCACAAAATGTTATTGCACACAGTGGAATGACCCCCTTGTGTGCTGTAAAATTCTATGATTGTAACTCAGCATGGAGGGGACAACTTTTTTGCTAGCTACTTACCCTTACATGTAAATCAATCACAAAAAGTATGAACGTTATTTAAGTACTTGATTTGGCACATACATTCCAATTCTAGAGTCAACTGGCACAGCAGGACAAGGCAATGTCAGAAAATACACCAGTAGCATCCGAGGGAAAGTTAGTGCATCTGTGAAATATGGTGACACCCATTCACAAATTGGCACAGCACCACACTGTGCATGCGATACAGTGAGATCACTGGAAATTGGACTGCGATTGAAAGCGATCAGCAGCAGCGCGATGTTTAATTAAAGGTATCTAGTGCCAGAGATGGAGTCCTGAGAAACTAACTGTCCTACACTTTTTGGCTCCTGCAAACGTATGGGAACCCCTCCCATTTCTCATCGATACGCTGGCCCTTGGCGACATTATCCAAAAACATGGCGTCAGTTTCCACATGTATGCTGACGACACCTAGCTCCACCTCACCAGCACTTCTTTCGAGCCCGGCAGAGTCTCTAAATTGTCAGACTGCTTGTCCGACATCCAGTACAGGATGCGAATAAATTTTCTCCAATTAAATATTGGGAAGACCGAAGCCATTGTCTTTGGTCCCCACACAAACTGCGTGCCCTACCACCGACTCCATCTCTCTCCCTAGCATCTGTCTGAGGCTGAACCAGATTGTTCGCAACCTAGGTGTCATATTTGACCCTGAAATGAGCTTCCGGCCACATATCCGCGGCATAACTAAAACCGCCTATTTCCACCTCCGTAACATTGCCTGACTCCACCTCTGCCTCAGCGCATCTGCTGCTGAAACCCTCATCCATGCCTTTGTTACCTCCAGACTTGACTACTCCAACGCACTTCTGGCTAGCCTCCCACATTCTACACTACGTAAACTTGAGGTCATCCAAAAACTTGGCAGCCCGTGTCCTAACCTGCACCAAGTCCCGATCACCCATGCTCGCTGACCTACAATGCTCCCAGTTAAGCAACGCTTCGATTCCAAAATTCTCATCCTTGTTTCCAAAACAGTCCATGGCCTCGCCCCTCCCAATCTCTAATGTCCTTCGCCCCCTCCTGCCCAGAGATATCTGCGCTCCTCTAATTCTGCCCTCATGCGCATCCCTGATTATAATCACTCAACCATCGGTGGCCGTACCTTCAGCTGCCTGGGCCCTAAGCTCTGGACTCCCTCCCTAAACCTCTCTAACTCTCTTTCCTCCTTTAAGATATCCCTTAAAATCTACCTCTTTGACCGAGCTTTTGGTCATCTGTCATAATTTCTTCTTGTGGCTCGGTGTCATTTTTTGTCTGATAACATTTCTGTGAAGCGCCTTGGGACGTTTTACTATGTTAAAGGCACTAAATAAATACATGCTGTTGTTGTTGTTGTCCTGTGATGTAGCATTTGATGGCAGGCTGCTGATTACTGTGGAGAAACCTGGAGACGGGCTTTTTATTAAAGAGGAGACTGCAGCCTGATGGTGGCGTCACAACTCTCAAGAAAAATATATTCCAGTGAGGAGAAAAGGGCGTAAGAAAAAAGATAGCCATCCGTGACTAACTAAATAAATAAAGGACGGTATCCAATTAAAAACAAGAGCATACAATGTGGCCAAATCTAGTGGGAGGGCAGAAGATTGGGAAGCGTTTAAATGCCAACAAATAATAACTAAAAAAATGATTAAGAAAGGGAAGATAGACGATGAAAGTAAACTAGCACGGATTATAAAAACAGACAGCAATAGTTTCTATAGGTATTGATAGAGTATTCAAACAGGCTCATTTAGATAGACTGTGAAAATTCACAGACCCCCAAGTCAAGGCTGCTACATGCAGTTCGGCATGTTGCATTAACTCATCAATCAACTTGACATTTTCGGACCTTGGGTAGCGAGCCAATAAAACGTTAAAAGACTTTGAATTGAGCCAATAAGGTCAAAGGCGGCGAGTTCTTTTCTGTAAATTGATCCAGGTATAAAATACAGCCATTTTGACCATGTGTCTCAGTAAGAACAAAGACCTGGCTTGAAGCCAAGCAGTTTGTTGCTTTCTGCCAAGATTAAAAAGTTAAAACTACAATCGGAGTTAGTATTTCATTGGAAATTAAGAGATCTAACAATTTTGGCGCTGCGAGCAGGGTCGCTGAGGATAGAAACTGAATTTTGGACATCGGACCTACATATTGAAGTAAGGACTCCCCTTTTTAAAAAAAAGTCCTTGGTCAAAAGTCTAAATTCGCCTCTCCTTCTACACGATTCCGAAAGCCTCCGGTTTGCGAACCCTCCGGTTGGTAGTCAGCTCGAGGTCCCATAGACGTCTAAACTTCGGCGGTGTGTTAGTTAATTAATCACCGACCTATTGATCGGCTAGCAGGCCTACGACTCGAGACCCCAGTAAAGAACTCAGTAAAGAAATGGCGGCAGGAGATAAGGGCAAAGAATTGCCTACAACTGTTAAAGGTGGGCAGGCACCACCTCAAGTTTCGCTAGATTTAATTCTCGAACAGTTGAAAGAATACATAGAGCAACAATTCAACTTATCTAAAACCTGTATTAAGATCGAACAAAAGTACGGAACCTCCAAAGGACAATGGTCCTTGGACGAGATTAAAAGGGTCTGGGGAAAAACGACCCGTATGAAAAATAAAGAGCGAACTAGATGGTCCCTAGCGGTTATGGGCCAGATCCGAAACCGGAATGAAATTATAATGCGTTCCCAACATGATCGAGAACTGATCTGTACAAAGGATCAATTGCAAGCTGTTTGTGCACAGCTGCGACAGAAAAAGCTTGAACTTGAAAAGCTGGAAGCGGAAGTTAAAGATCATAAAGGTGAAATTAAAGAATGGAAAAAATCATTAGGTCAAGAGACAGTAATAGGAAAAGGAAAATGTATTGATCAATTCCCAGGGTACCCATGTTTGGATAAATTAAAAGCGCAAACCCGAAGACACGACTGAGGAATAGATACGGTTTCTGAATCCTCCAACAATACAGTGTCGGAGGATGATGAAGAATTAGGGATGCGCTTGGCCCCGTTTAAAAAAAGACGAGTTGTAGTCAGATCAGAAGAGACTGCGGATGAGGGCGGAACCAAAAAAACAAAGAGAAGGGTGTATGCAGAATACTTAGTTCATGCTCCGGCAGACCCAGAGAAAATTGATAAATGGTCCAAGGAATTGTCCAATCCAAAGAAAGGGGGAGTAAAAACGTGGGACCAATTGGACCGCTTAAGAAATATATATCAACTTCATCCCTGGGACGGAGTGCAAATTTTGACCATAATGATGCCAAAAACACAGGGAAGAAAATTGCACGACAAGGTAGATGAAGCTTTGGGGCAGAATGAGCAAGAATTAGACGCAGGATGGGAGGCGATTAAACACTGGCTGCAAGCCTTCAGTCCAGCTAAGACAGACTGGGGAAAAATTGCAGCCTGCCAACAGAAAGGAACAGAGGAGGTCCTGGAGTATGACGAGCGGTTTAATTGCACGTGGCTAGAACATTTAGATACGAATAATATGGATGAGGAAATGAATGAACAAGCGTTTGGACCCCTGAAAGCAGCTTTCGTGTCAGGTCTAAAGCCAGAACTGTCCAAAATGCTTAAGGTAGTGTTACCAGACTGGGAAGATAGAGGACCTACCTTTGCAGCATTGGTGGATCGACGTAACCAATTAGATCGGGATATGGGAGCTAAAGTCTGAGCTGTACAGGCTATGGGATGGAAATCCCAGGATTCCGATAAACAGTCATTAGGAAAATTACCCAGAAAATGTCATTATTGTGGGAAAGAAGGTCACTGGGCCAAGACGTGCAGGGCAAAACAGCAAGGTCGTGGCTGGGGAAGAGGACGCAGCCAGGGATACAATTCAGCCAACAAGCCAGGCTTGTGACAAGATAACGACCTCATAGAAGCATTTAAGTGACTGACAATACAACAACAGAAGGAGTTACTTGGGATAGCAAAAAACGATTAGAGCCCACCCTGGCCCCCCTCCTCGCACTAATACAACAAAGGGGAGATGGGCTATATATAACTGAGGGTGGGCAATAAGGATGTGGACTGTCTTTTAGACACAGGGGCGGAATTAACATGCTTACCCCTACAATATGGAGACTTTTTGCCGCTTACCCCTACAATATGGAGACTTTTTGCCGTTGGATGGTAGGACACGTACAGCCTATGGAGTTGGTTATTAAAAGGTTACTAAAATGGTTATTAAAAGGACAACACCGGTACTTATAGGGCTGGGTCCACATGAACTAACCACGCCGGTCTGGATAGGCCCAGTAGATCAACCCCTTTTGGGAATGGACATTCTAATCCAAATAGATTCATCGTTGTATTTCGAGGATGGTCGGGTGACATGGTCAATTAGAACTTTGAAGAAAGAAGAATTGAAGGAACACCCGATATGGGCTAAAGATAAGAACGATTGTGGCCTACTCCAGATGGAGCCTGCGTCATTTACAGGGACTAAGCCTCCATGCACTAAACAGCTTCCCATCAGTCCAACTGCCATCGTGGGAATCTTACCGGTTATTCAGCAATTGGAGAAACAAGGGGTGCTTATTAAAACGCATAGCTCCTCCAATAGACCTGTGTGGCCGATACAAAAATCTAATGAGACTTGGCGTTTGACTGTCGATTATAGGAAAGCTAACCAGTGTATTGATCAAAAAGCTCCTTTGGTCACAGATCCCTCCACCATTTTTAATGCCCTCAAACCGGAACATAAATATTTCTCGGTTATAGATATGGCCAACGGATTTTGGTCGGTGCCTCTGGCACCGGGGGTTCGACAGTGGTTTGCTTTCACGGTCCAAGGACAACAGTATACTTGGACCCGGTTACCACAGGGTTTCCACAACAGCCTTACGGTATTCCACATGGCTTTACAAAGCCATTTGCGAGAATTACCTCCCTGTCATCCACAGTCATCCAATATGTAGACGATATCCTGCTAGCTTCAAACACGGAAGAACAGCATGAACAAGATTTACGAGCTTTGCTGGATCACCTTCGGCTGAAAGGACATAAAGCCAGCATCGATAAAGCACAAATATCCCAAGAAGAGGTTGTATACCTGGGACAAAAGATTTCACAAGGAAAGAGAGAACTTACCCAGGATAGAACTGCAGCCATTCAGGCTGCTAAAAAAAACCACCACTATTCAGGAACTAAGGTCTTTTTTGGGATTGTGTAACTTTAACAGAAATTGGATTGACTCCTTCACACAGCTTGCTCAGCCACTGAATGATACTTTAAAGGGGAAACGTGCCACTAAAGAAGCCATCACCCTCACTAAAGAACAGCAAGTGGCCTTCCTGAGTTTGAAAAAGGTTTTGTGTTCAGCACCGGCTCTGGGAATCCCCGACAGTGGTAAGCCATTTACCTTGTTTGTCCATAAGAAGGATATATGACAGCTATACTGACACAAGAACATGGGGATCGGCAAAGACCTATTGGCTATTATTCGGCAAAACTGGATGCGGTAGCCCTCGGATGGGGAAGTTGCCTAAGGGCCATGGAAGCTACATGTCGAGCGGTAATGACCACTGCGGGTCTAGTCCTCGACCAAAAGCTGATAGACAGCAAAGCATGTACAATGAATAGAATGTCTCAGGTGACGGCAGCGAGATGGACCCGCTGGACAGCAGTTTTGGAAGCTCCTAATCTCCATATCGTCCGGGCCAGCCCGGTTCATCCTGCAACTATGCTCCCAATGTCAGAATCGAGGGAGCAAGAGGGGGGAGAATGTGAAGAGCATGACTGTGTGGAGATTTTAAAAGAAACAGAAGAAGCAGCCTTAGCAGCAGAGGAGCCTCTGCACAACCCAGACCTCATCCTGTTTACAGATGGTTCCTCCTTTGTTGACAATGGTACCAGAAAAGCAGGATGGGCAGTTACAACCTTATATGAGGTCGTGGCAAAAGGACGTTTACCCTCAGGAACGTCAGCACAACAGGCCGAGTTACGGGCCCGGTCAGAAGCATGTCGAATAGCAGAAGGACAGACAGCTAATGTCTACACAGATTCGCGTTATGCTTTTGGAGTCGCTCACGACTTTGGTATGTTATGGCGGAAAAGAGGATTCCTCACTGCTGCTGGTACACCTATCCGAAATGGAAAAGAAATCCGAGACTTACTGGAGGCCATACAATTACCTCAGGAAGTGTCCATCCTGAAGTGTAAGGCCCATACCAAGGAAAATACCACAGAAGCACAGGGAAATGCCCTAGCCGACCAGGCAGCTAAAGATGCCACCTCACAGGGCGTTCCTTCAGAAGAACCAACACAGATGTGCAGATTGAAAGCACTCAGGACTCTGACACGAGACCTTCAAACAATGCAAGGCGAGTGCTCCAGAGAGGAAAAATGGACATGGATTGAGGCAGGAATTAAGCTCTGCGAAGATGGTGTCTGGAGACAAAGAGTTACCGACAAGCCAGTCGCGCCACAAGCGCTTATGCCTTTTTTAGCCCAACAGATCCACTCGTGGGGACACTTGGCCTCACAACAGATGACGGCACGGTTCCAGAAAAGCTGGTGGGGTCGGGGATTTAAAAAACATGCCCAGCTGGTAACAGACCGCTGTGTGGTCTGCCAGAAAAATAATTCTTGACCCATCACGGTAATGCCCCAACTGAGGCCCCCTGCCCCTGTCGGACCATTCCAGCATCTGCAGGTTGATTATATATCTCTTCCTTCATGCCAAGGATACACTAACATTCTTGTCATGGTCGACAGATTCTCTAGATGGGTAGAAGCTGTCCCAACTAAAAGAACCACAGCTAATCACACTGCAAAGGTCTTGTGTAAGGATTACATTCCCCGATGGGGAGTTCCGAGTAGCATTGACTCAGATCAGGGAACACACTTCACAGGTGCTGTCCGCCAAGAAGTCTGTCGGTTACTGAACATTACGTGGGATTTACACTGTCCTTATCATCCACAATCATCAGGACAAGTCGAGCGAATGAATCGAACTCTGAAACAACGGCTTGCCAAATATCACCAAGAAGGAACACCATGGCCTCAGGCACTACCAATAGTGCTATGTAGCATTAGGGCAACCCCGAACAGAACTACAGGTCTAAGCCCATTTGAAATTATAACAGGAAGACCCATGTCGCTGCCAGGAACTATCGATTTACGGAAAGCTGATGTTCACTTCATGAGGGACACTTTGTTATCATACTGTCAGAACCTAACCAATGCTATTAGTTCTGTTTCCCGACAGGTATCGGCAGCTTGGGGTAATCCACCCGAAGGAGGACACGACATCATCCCGGGAGTCTGGGTGTATGTGAAAAAGTTGCATAAAGAACCTTTGGGTGCCAAGTGGGAGGGACCTTATCAAGTGTGATTGACCACCCAGGCAGCTGTTAAAGTCCAAGGAAAGAAAGCCTGGATCCACGCTTCACACGTTAAACGAGCACCCGTAACTGAAGCTGAAATCTAATAAGGACAATTACTTTTCGCAAAAATGTATAAATTTACTGTAGTATTGATTGTAGGTATTCTAGGCATAGGCCTACTTCTTAATAGCCGACCCTCTGCACCAAAGGGAAATAGTAGAGTACCAAGGGAATTACATGTAAATTGTTTGTTTATGTTGATTAAATGTTGTTGCGACCAGGCGGCTGTAGCTGCTGTCCCGCAGGTGAGACACATTGCAGGTCCCAGCAGACCGTCTGTACGTGGCACAGGAGTATGTTATGCTTAAGAAAAGGTTGTTTACTGGTTGAATTAAGATATTGATTTGGATTAAATTGGAATAAGGTTAATTAACCTACTAAAACCAGACTTCCATTGTGGCCACGATGGAACTCGGGTTGGTGTAAATTTGTGTGGAAGCTACTAGTCCGGACATGTGGCGAAACACATCAACAAATTTTAGAAGGAAACTCTTAACATGTATGAAATTATTTTGTCGAATGTTTAACTAGTGATACCTGATGTTTTATGATTCAGTTTGTGAAAGAATCAAAGGGGGGATTGATAGAGTATTCAAACAGGCTCATTTAGACAGACTGTGAAAATTCACAGACCCCCAAGTCAAGGCTGCTACATGCAGTTCGGCATGTTGCATTCACTCATCAATCAACTTGACATTTTCGGACTTTGGGTAGCGAGCCAATAAAACGTTAAAAGACTTTGAATTGAGCCAATAAGGTCAAAGGCGGCGAGTTCTTTTCTGTAAATTGATTCAGGTATAAAATACAGCCATTTTGACCATGTGTCTCAGTAAGAACAAAGACCTGGCTTGAAGCCAAGCAGTTTGTTGCTCTCTGCTAAGATTAAAAAGTTAAAACTACAATCGGAGTTCGTACTTCATTGGAAAATAAGAGATCTAACAGGTATATAAAAAGGAAAAGAGTGGCTCGAGTAAATGTTGATCCCTTGCAGGACGAGACCAGGGAATTGGTAATGGGGAACATGGAGATGACAGAAACTCTGAATAAATATTTTGTATCAGTCTTTGCAGTAGAGGACACTAATATTCCAACAGTGGATAGTCAAGAGGCAATGTGGGGGGGGGGGGGGGGGGAGGAACGGAACTTAACACAATCACAATCACTAAGGAGGTGGTACTCAGTAAGATAATGGGACTAAATCCCCTGGACCTGATGGCTTGCATCCTAGGGTCTTCAGAGAAGTAACGACAGGGATTGTGGATGCATTGGTTGTAATTTCCCAAAATTCCCTAGATTCTGGAGAGATCCCAGCAGATTGGAAAACTGCAAATGTAACGCCCCTATTTAAAAAAAGGAGGCAGACAAAAAGCAGGAAACTATCGACCAGTTAGCCTAACATCTGTGGTTGGGAAGATGTTGGAGTCCATTATTAAAGAAGCAGTAGCAGGACAT
Organism: Pristiophorus japonicus; assembly: GCF_044704955.1. Classification (NCBI taxonomy): domain Eukaryota; kingdom Metazoa; phylum Chordata; class Chondrichthyes; family Pristiophoridae; genus Pristiophorus; species Pristiophorus japonicus. The sequence goes on along the minus strand of NC_091977.1, from coordinate 299,719,588 downwards.
TTGGAAAAGCAAATTTGGTCAGGCAGAGTCAGCATGGATTTATGAAGGGGAAGTCATGTTTGACAAATTTACTGGAATTCTTTGAGGGTGCAACGAACAGGTTGGATAAAGGGGAACCACTGGATGTGGTGTATTTGGACTTCCAGAAGGCATTTGACAAGGTGCCACATAAAAGGTTACTGCACAAGATAAAATTTCACAGGGTCGGGGGTAATATATTAGCATGGATAAGAGAATTGGCTAACGAACAGAAAACAGAGTTGAGATAAACGGTTCATTCTCAGGTTGGCAATCAGTAACCAGTGGGGTGCCAGAGAGATCAATGCTGGGACACCAACTATTTGCAATCTATATTAATGACTTGGAAGAAGGGGCTGAGTGTAACGTAGCCAAGTTTGCTGACGATACAAAGATGAGAGGAAAAGCAGTGTGTGAGGAGGACACACAAAATCTGCAAAAGGTCATACAGGCTAAGTGAATGGGCAAAAATTTGGCAGATGGAGTCTAATGTTGGAAAGTGTGAGGTCATGCACTTTGGCAGAAAAAAAATCGAAGAGCAAGTTATTATTTAAATGGAGAAAGATTGCAAAAGTGCTGCAATACAGTGGGACCTGGGGGTACTTGTGCATGAAACACAAAAGGATAGTATGCAGGTACAGCAAGTGATCAGGAAGGCCAATGGAATCTTGGCCTTTATTGCAATGGGGATGGAGTATAAAAGCAGGGAAGTCTTGCTACAGATCTACAGGATATTGGTGAGGCCACACCTGGAATACTGCTTGCAGTTTTGGTTTCCATAGATACATAAGGATATACTTGCTTTGGAGGCAGTTCAGAAAAGGTTCACAAGGTTGATTCCAGAGATGAGGGGGTTGACTTATGAGGAAAGGTTGAGTAGGTTGGGCCTCTACTCAATGGAATTCAGAAGAATGAGAGGTGATCTCATCGAAACGTATAAGATAATGAGGGGGCTTGACAAGGTGAATGCAGAGAGGACATTTCCACTGATGGGGGAGACTGGAACTAGGGGGCATAATCTTAGAATAAGGGGCCGCCCATTTAAAACTGAGATGAGGAGAAATTTCTTCTCCGAGGGTTGTGGATCTGTGGAATTCGCTGCCTCAGAGAGCTGTGGAAGCTGGGACATTGAATAAATTTGAGATCGAAATAGAGAGTTTCTTAAACAATAAGGGAATAAGGGGTCATGGAGAGCGGGCAGGGAAGTGGACCCGAGTCCATGATCAGATCAGCCATGATCGTATTAAATGGTGGAGCAGGCTCGAGGGGCCGTATGGCTTTCTCCTATTCCTATTTCTTATGTTTTTATGCACTGTTTGTCGCAATCTTATCCAGAAACAGTAACGCAGCCAAGGGAAATCATTCTGGAGAACTTCCACTGTTGCCATGCTCCAGAATGGTCGACGTCTGTGCTGTATTAATCTATGATTCTTCCATGTTTGAAAAAGGCGAACCGTTATAAACCAGTATGCAGAGGTGAAGGACGCACCTCGAGGCAGACAGAGGCAAGTGGGGATAGTCCTAGCAACTCACCTGGAGACAGTAAGGCTACAATGTATAGGTAAATCCCAGTTTCACTCTGGGGCTGGGCACCTTGGAATGCTGTTGAAGGTTAACCAAACGAATCTCTGATAAAAATTTCTACACATCAAAATTTAATGCTGTGGCTGGTCAAAAATACACAACTTTAATACATACTGTATAGTTTATCTTGCAATTTATTCACATCAGTTATTGAAAGTTACTGTACATTGAACACCATTATCCCAATCAAATTGCAGAGAATTGATTTGAAGTCCATGGTCCTAGTTATCAAACCCACTCACAGGTCGCTCCACCTTCAGCCGCAAGTTCCCACACAACCACCATGACTCATCCTCCAATCCACCATGGCTGGCCACACTTCATCCCGACACCTTTTCAAAATCTCTTTTCTTCAACTGCATCAGCCTCCCCCGCTAACTTCTTTCCCTACTCTGCACCCACTTTGTTGAGCACGCCCAAAGTTTTCTTTACACGAGATGTAAATAGAAATTTACTATGCAAATGGAGAAACTTCAGTCGTGCATTATGGCCCAATCATATTGCTTCACATTGACACAAAGTAGCAGTATCAAATGCATGCGGATATAAGAACAGTAATACAACTCTGAAGTCAGCTCAGTCATCTGACTCATGACTGCTTCAAAGACCAGGAGATCATCATCATCATCATAGGCAGTCCCTCGGAATCGAGGAAGACTTGCTTCCACTCTTAGCATGAGTTCTTAGGTGGCTGTACAGTCCAATACGAGAACTACAGTTTCTGTCACAGGCGGGACAGATAGTAGTTGAGGGAAAGGGTGGACAGGGAGCATGGTTTTCCGCACGCTCCTTCCGCTGCCTGCGCTTGATTTCTGCATGCTCTCGGCGACAATACTAGAGGAGCTCAGCACCCTCCCGAATGCACTTCCTCCACTTAGGGCGGTCTATGGCCAAGGACTCCCAGATGTCAGTGGGGTCATCGCACTTTATCAATGGGGCTTCGAGGGTGCCCTTGTAACGTTTACTCTGCCCGCCTTTGGCTCGTTTGCCATGGACGAGTTCAGAGTAGAGCGCTTGCTTTGGGAGTCTCGTGTCTGGCATGCGGACTATGTGGCCTGCCCATCAGAGCTGATCAAGTGTGGTCAGTGCTTCAATGCTGGGGATGTTGGCCTGGACGAGGATGCCAATGTTTGTGCGTCTGTCCTCCCAGAGGATTTGCAGGATCTTGCAGAGGTGTTGCTGGTGGTATTTCTCCAGCGACTTGAGGTGTCTACTGTACATGGTCCACGTCTCTGAGCCATACAGGAGGGCGGGTATTACTACGGCCTTGTAGACCATGAGCTTGGTGACAGTTTTGAGGGAACTGATCTTCAAACACTCTTTTCCTCAGGCGGCCGAAGGCTGCACTGGCGGCAGAGTTGGATCTCATCATCAATGCCTGCTCTTGTTGATAGGAGGCTTCCGATAGGGGAAGTGGTCCATGTTGTCCAGGGCCACGCAGTGGATCTTGATGTTTGGGGGGAGGGGGAGGGGTGCAGTGCTGTGCGGCAAGGACAGGCTGGTGGAGGACCTTTGTCTTACTAATGTTTAGTGTAAGGCCCATGCTTTCATATGCCTCGGTAAATACGTCGACTATGTCCTGGAGTTCAGCCTGTGTGTGTGCGTGCAGATGCAGGCGTCGTCCGCATACTGTAGCTCGACTGTAGTTGGAGTGGTCTTGGATCTGGCCTGGAGACGGCGAAGGTTGAACAGCTTCCCACTGGTTCTGTAGTTTACTCCACTCCAGCGGGGAGCTCATCAACTGTGAGGTGGAGCATGGCAGCGAGGAAGATTAAGAGGGTTGGGGCAATGACGCAGCCCTGCTTGACCCCGGTCCGGACGTGAATTGTGTCTATGATGGATCCGTTGGTAAGGATCACGGCTTGCATGTCGTCGTGGAGCAGGCGGAGTATGGTGACGTACTTTTGGGGGCATCCGAAACGAAGGACGCTGCTCCATAGACGCTCGCGGTTGACAGTGTCGAAGGCGGCCATGTATAAGGGCTGGCGCTGTTCCCTACACCTGTCGCGCTGCAAAGATCATGTCCGTTGTGCCCCGGAGGGGACAAAATGCGCACTGCGACTCCGAGAGAAGCTCCTCGGCCATGGGGAGAAGACGGTTGAGGAGGACTCTCGCGCCGACTTTCCCAGTGGTTGATAGCAAGGATAGTCTCGCACGAACTGCAGTCCAGTGCAGAGCCAAGTTTTCATCGTTTTTTTAAAAATCAGGCAAGAGCACAGCTGATCTGGACAACTTTCAACATGAAAATTAGCCATTAAATTAGTGAACAGAGCTCTGCAGAAATACAACACAAAACGTGCACCATAGTCCAGGACTGTTGGCTACATTTAGCACTCTAGAAGGTACCAGAATGTGAAGGATGCCTATGGTACAACTGGCCAAAGTCATAGCAAACTTGCATTCACAGTATTGACACAGTATGGGCCCAAGTTTCGAGCTGCACCTAGAACGGCGCAGTTCCGACCTGGACGCCCGTTTTTCGCGCCACAAAGTGCGCCTAAAAAAACCCTCCGTATTCTCCGCCTCTCTGCAGGTCCTCTGGCCCTCGGCGCAGCACAGCAGGAGCTGTAGGGGATGGAGCCAGGTCCCTGCGCTGAAAACAGTGCCGGGACCTCTGCACATGCGCGCTACAGTGGGCACGCAAGTGCAGTAGCTCCAGGCGCCCAAAACTGTGTGGGAGGGGCCCGAAGCACGCAGCCCCGAGCCCTGGCCGAATGGCCTCACTGGGGCTGCGTGAATAAGGCTCCTCCCACGGCCAGCTCCTGCTTCCTCCCGACCCGACTCGACTCCCGCTTCCCCCCCCCCCCACCCCGGGACCCGACCCAACTCCCGCTCCCCTCGGCCGCCGCCCCCAGACTGGATCCGACCTGACCTCCCTCTCCCCGACCCGACCTGACCTCCCTCTCCCTGCCTCCCTCCCCCCGACCTGAACGGACCTCCCTCCCACCACCCCCCCAATCCGACCCAACGCCACCTACCTGTAAATCTGGTGCTGGGGACGGGCCCTGCCCGAAGTCTCGGGCCTGGCCCATTCAGCCTCCCTCCCCCTTCTCCTTTCCCCCCCCCCCCCCCAATCTCCTCCCCCCCCTCTCCTTCTCCCTCCACCCCCATCTCCTTTTCCCCCCTTCCCATCCTCCCCCAGCTCCCCCCCGTCAGAAACACAGACACTGACAGACAGAGAATGAGAGACACACACAGACAGACAGAGAGATAGAGACACTGACAGAGACACACTGGGGGGGGGGGGGGGGCATCCCAGCATGCTGTTGGAGGGCCCCCGGTGCTGCAGTCGGTAAGTAGAAAATGTTTTATTTATTGATTTTTTTTAAAAAATTATTTCCTATTCATTTTTTTTTGATTGATTTATTGGTTGATTTATTGATGTATTTATCATTTATTATTGATGTTGGCTCTTTATTTGTAAAACTGAAGTGTTTAATGTTTGTAAACTTCCCTTTAAACACCCCCCCCCCAGCCTGATTTGTAACCTACGCCTGATTTTCTAAAGTGTAGACAAGGTTTTTTCGAGCGTACAAAAATCTTCACTTACTCCATTCTAAGTTAGTTTGGAGTAAGTTTTCACTGACGAAACTTTGAAATCAGGCGTAAGTGGCCGGACACGCCCCCTTTTGAAAAAAAAATTCTGTTCCAAAGTGAAACTGTTCCAACTGACTAGAACTGGAGCAAACTAAATTGCGAGAATTCTGATTTCTAAGATACTCCGTTCTACACCAGTTGCTCCTAAAAGTCAGGAGCAAATCATGTGGAAACTTGGGGCCAATATGTTACACCATAACAGCACTGTAATTTTAGCCAGTCAAGGTCAGCATTAAGCACCTCCATTACACTTTGCGTTATGAAACAAATTATGGTCAACAATGCAGTTGTATTAAACAGCAAGAACAGTAACTGACAAAAAGTACAAATGAGCAGTTTAAAAACAAAACACACACAACTAAGTGCAAAAAAAGTCTGTTGTAATGGATTCGGTAATTTATTAATCCACAATCCCTTCACTTTATTTTGATATGTTCAAAGCTATGGTTACACTGCTACTGTCATACCGTATTTGCATGGCCCCAATAACTAGATAGTATATGATCTAAAATATTTGGTTACTTTCAATTGTAAGCATACTATAGTTAATAGAATTGGCTAAGCCACTGTAATTCAACTATGGTATTTTATTCAGCTATTTATGTAAATCTTTACATTTACTTGAAAAGCAGATACTGTTTAAAAAAATATTAAGGGGTACGGTAGCATTTGGGCTCAAGTTTTGGACCCCCGCTAGAACGGCGCACATCGGAGAGGCCGCCTAATTTGTGGAACAGAAAAAGTGCCAAATACTTACCTCGCGATTCTCCGATATCTGTAGGCCCGTTTGCAGCTCAGCGCAGCGCAGCAGGAGTTGCTGGGGGCGGAGCTACAGCCCTGCGCCAAAATGAGTGCCAGCAACTGCACGCGTGCACAATAGAGGCTGCGCGCGTGCGCAGTAGCTCCTGGCCCTCCCAGCGCATCCCACCTCCGGTCGACGACCCTATCCCTGGCCGAGTAGCCTGACTGCCCTTACCTTGTCAGCGGCGGGCCTGCCCGACATCTCCTGGGGGCGGCCACCCGAAGTCCTCAGCGGCATTCGAAGTCCTCGGCAGTGGTGGGCCCCCGCCCGGCATCTCCTGGGGGCGGTCCCCGCTTCAAGTCCTTGTTGACGGCGGGCCCGCCATCGCCTGAGGGGGGGGGGGGGGGGCCACCCGAAGACCTTGGCGGCCTTCGAAGTCCTCGGCGCCGGCGGACCCCGCCTGGCATCTCCTGGGGGCGGGCCCCACCCAAGCAGCTCTTCAGCAGGTTGTTGGAGGGCTCCCGGTGTGGCAGCATTTGAGTATAAACTTTTAATTTTTACATTTTTTTAATTGATTGATTTATTGGTTGATTTATTGATTTCTCATTTATTATTAATGATGGCTCTTTATTGGTAAAAGTGAAGTGTTTATTGCTTGTAAAATCCCCTAACTTCCCTTCTCTTCCCCCTCGTCCCATATCTCTCGCTCCCTGCGCGTAATTCCTGAAATATAGGCAAGGTTTTTCTGAGCATACAAAAATCTACACTTATTCCATTCGAAGTTAGTTTGGAGTAAGTTTTCGCTGCCTAAACTTGCAAAACAGGCCTAAGTGGCTGGTAATGCCCCCTTTTGAAAAAAAAACTGTTCTAAAATGAAACTATTCTAACTAACTAGGATTGGAGCAAACTAAATACCGAGAATTGCAAGTTCTAAGATATTCCATACTAAACTAGTTGTTCCAAAAAAATAGGAGCAACTCGAGCCAAAACTTGAGCCCATGTTACTGGACTAGTAATCTAGACACATGGCCGAATAACCAGGAGACATGAATTCAAATCCCATCATGGCAGCTGGGGAATTTAAATTCAATTAAATAAATCTGGAATAAATGGTGACCATGAAGTTACCCGATTATTGTAAAAACCCATCTGATTCACTAATGTCCTTTAGAGAAGGAAATCTGACGCCCTTACCTGGTCTGGTCTGGCCTATGTGTGACTCCAGACCCACAGCAATATGATTGACTCGTAACTGCCCTCTGAAATAGCTTGGTTGTACCAAACCGCTGGAAAGAACTATATGAAGAATAAAACTGTACGGACCATTCAGCATGGACTAAGGCATTGGACACAACTAAGTTCATGGGCCATCCCAGTCCTCCTCACTGGGGACTTGTGCCACAATTGGGACAGCAGTCCCACAGACGAGTCAAGCAACAGCCTGACACAGTCATACTCAGAGAATCATACCTTTCAGCCAACACCCCAGACTCCTCACAATCACTATCCATGGTCCTGGCATGTCCTCACTCTACCATTACCATTAGAAGACCATACCAGGAGCAACACCAGGTGTACCGAAAAATCAAATGCCAATCTGGTGAAGTTACAACATATATGCTAAACAGAATGGCATGCTATAGACAGAGCTAAACAATCCCACAACCAAGGATCTGGTCAAAGTTCTGCAATCCAATCATAAATGATACTGGTCAATGAAACAACTAACAGGAGGAGGAGGCTCGGTGAACAGCCCCATCTCAATGATGGCGGAGCCCAGCATGTTCGCAACCTTCTTCAGCCAGAAGTGCCAAGTGAATGATCCATCTTGGCCTTCTCCTGAGGTCCCCACCATGACAGAAGCCAGTCTTCAGCCAATTTGATTCACTCCATGCAATATCAAGAAACTGGATACTGGATACAGCAAAGGATCTAAAATATTTTGTTACTTTCAATTGTACGCATACTTCAGATAATAAGATTGTCTAAGCCACTGTAATACAACTACGGTATTTTACTCAGCTAGTTATTTATGGAAATCTTTTTCATTTACTTGAAAAGCAGATACGGTTTTTAAAAATCTTCACTGATAAAAGCACCAGTGTATGGGGTACAGTAGTATAGTGGTTATGAGAGTGACTAGCCACTGCCCCATGACATTCAACGGGATTACCATCACCAAACCCCCACCACCATCATCTGGGGTCACCACTGACCAGAGACATAATTGGACCAGCCACATAAATCATGGTAGTTCAACAGAAAAATTTTGAAAACTTCTTTTTAAAAAAAAAAATCAGTCCAGGTTTTCATCCCATGCATCACTAATCAATCAAGGAGCCTCTGCTTTTTCCATTCTTGAGCTATCCACAGGAAGTGGACAAGAACTGGCCAGGATGATCACCCCAAAATGTTCCATCCATATTGTGTTGAAGTGCCTGCATTCAACACTGTACCCTTTCAAGATAACCTTGGGAACATGTCACGTGGAGAGCGACAATGGGTGTGTGGTGAGCCCATATTCTAATACTCTGCACAACTTACCAATCTGCATTAAAACAGAAATATTGTTTTGGAATGTGCGTCACAAAATATTTTCACATTTACAAATAAAATGCAACAAGTGGACATATTTTAGAAAAGACAAGAGGAAGCAAGAACCATAAAGATAAGAAAAAATAAACTAGTACAATTAAAATGTGTAGAATACTACATGTATAGCGGTTTAAATGTTGTTCATATTAAATCGAAAGTGAGAATTTATTAAAATCAGTTGCTCACAATGAACACATTCTTCCCTTAAAAAGTAATCTACACTGAGTGCAAAGTCAGTTATCAGTTAGAAAAGCTCAAAAGTACCTGAAATAGCACAACCAAAGCAAATCTGTTCATACTAACCCCACTGTTGGGTATTAAAAATACTGCGCTATTGAGCAGCAGGTGGAGTCAATACGGTGCATCCTCGAGGCTGAGAGCTACATGGATAGATAGAATAAAAGGAAAAGGAGGTGGGGTAGCATTGCTAGTTAAGGAGCAAATTAAGGCAATAGTTCGGAAGGACATTAGCTTGGATGATGTGGAATCTATATGGGTAGAGCTGCAGAATACCAAAGGGCAAAAAACGTTAGTGGGAGTTGTGTACAGACCTCCAAATAGTAGTAGTGATGTTGGGGAGGGCATCAAACATGAAATTAGGGGTGCATGCAATAAAGGTGCAGCAGTTATAATGGGTGACTTTAATATGCACATAGATTGGATTAACCAAACTGGAAGCAATACGGTGGAGGAGGATTTCCTGGAGTGCATAAGGGATGTTTTTTTAGACCAATATGTCGAGGAACCAACTAGGGGGAAGGCCATCTTAGACTGGGTGTTGTGTAATGAGAGAGGATTAATTAGCAATCTCGTTGTGCGAGGCCCCTTGGGGAAGAGTGACCATAATATGGTGGAATTCTGCATTAGGATGGAGAATGAAACAGTTAATTCAGAGACCATGGTCCAGAACTTAAAGAAGGGTAACTTTGAAGGTATGAGGAGTGAATTGGCTAGGATAGATTGGCGAATGATACTAAAGGGGTTGACTGTGGATGGGCAATGGCAGACATTTAGAGACCGCATGGATGAACTACAACAATTGTACATTCCTGTCTGGCATAAAAATAAAAAAGGGAAGGTGGCTCAACCGTGGCTATCAAGGGAAATCAGGGATAGCATTAAAGCCAAGGAAGTGGCATACAAATTGGCCAGAAATAGCAGTGAACCCGGGGACTGGGAGAAATTTAGAACTCAGCAGAGGAGGACAAAGGGTTTGATTAGGGCAGGGAAAATGGAGTACGAGAAGAAGCTTGCAGGGAACATTAAGACAGATTGCAAAAGTTTCTATAGATATGTAAAGAGAAAAAGGTTAGTAAAGACAACCGTAGGTCCCCTGCAGTCAGAATCAGGGGAAGTCATAACGGGGAACAAAGAAATGGCGGACCAATTGAACAAGTACTTTGGTTCAGTATTCACTGAGGAGGACACAAACAACCTTCCGGATATAAAAGGGTTCGGAGGGTCTAGTAAGGAGGAGGAACTGAGGGAAATCCTTATTAGTCGGGAAATTGTGTTGGGGAAATTGATGGGATTGAAGGCCGATAAATCCCCAGGGCCTGATGGACTGCATCCCAGAGTACTTAAGGAGGTGGCCTTGGAAATAGTGGATGCATTGACAGTCATTTTCCAACATTCCATTGACTCTGGATCAGTTCCCATGGAGTGGAGGGTAGCCAATGTAACCCCACTTTTTAAAAAAAGGAGGGAGAGAGAAAACAGGGAATTATCGACTGGTCAGCCTGACATCGGTAGTGGGTAAAATGATGGAATCAATTATTAAGGATGTCATAGCAGTGCATTTGAAAAGAGGTAATATGATAGGTCCAAGTCAGTATGGATTTGTGAAAGGGAAATCATGCTTGACAAATCTTCTGGAATTTTTTGAGGATGTTTCCAGTAGAGTAGACAAGGGAGAACCAGTTGATGTGGTATATTTGGACTTTCAGAAGGCTTTCGACAAGGTCCCACACAAGAGATTAATGTGCAAAATTAAAGCACATGGGATTGGGGGTAGTGTGCTGACATGGATTGAGAACTGGTTGTCAGACAGGAAGCAAAGAGTAGGAGTAAATGGGGACTTTTCAGAATGGCAGGCAGTGACTAGTGGGGTACCGCAAGGTTCTGTGCTGGGGCCCCAGCTGTTTACACTGTAAATTAATGATTTAGACGAGGGGATTAAATGTAGTATCTCCAAATTTGCAGATGACACTAAGTTGGGTGGCAGTGTGAGCTTGGAGGAGGATGCTATGAGGCTGCAGAGCGACTTGGATAGGTTAGGTGAGTGGGCAAATGCATGGCAGATGAAGTATAATGTGGATAAATGTGAGGTTATCCACTTTGGTGGTAAAAACAGAGAGACAGACTATTATCTGAATGGTGACAGATTAGGAAAAGGGGAGGTGCAGCGAGACCTGGGTGTCATGGTACATCAGTCATTGAAGGTTGGCATGCAGGTACAGCAGGCGGTTAAGAAAGCAAGTGGCATGTTGGCCTTCACAGCGAGGGGATTTGAGTACAGGGGCAGGGAGGTGTTGCTACAATTGTACAGGGCCGTGGTGAGGCCACACCTGGAGTATTGTGTACAGTTTTGGTCTCCTAACCTGAGGAAGGACATTCTTGCTATTGAGGGAATGCAGCGAAGGTTCACCAGACTGATTCCCGGGACGGCAGGACTGACCTATCAAGAAAGACTGGATCAACTGGGCTTGTATTCACTGGAGTTCAGAAGAATGAGAGGGGACCTCATAGAAACGTTTAAAATTCTGACGGGTTTAGACAGGTTAGATGCAGGAAGAATGTTCCCAATGTTGGGGATGTCCAGAACCAGGGGACACAGTCTAAGGATAAGGGGGAAGCCTAAGTTAGGACCGAGATGAGGAGGAATTTCTTCACCCAGAGAGTGGTGAACCTGTGGAATTCTCTACCACAGAAAGTTGTTGAAGCCAATTCACTGAATATATTCAAAAAGGAGTTAGATGAAGTCCTTACTACTAGGGGAATCAAGGGGTATGGTGAGAAAGCAGGAATGGGGTACTGAAGTTGCATGTTCAGCCATGAACTCATTGAATGGCGGTGCAGGCTAGAAGGGCCGAATGGCCTACTCCTGCACCTATTTTCTATGTTTCTATGATAGCACATTTCAGGAAGTGGTCACACCGCAGTTTAAAGGCATGCAGTTAGAGGGGAAGTGGGTGACCACCAGACGCAGTAAGTGTGCTAGGCAGGTAGCGCAGGAAGCCCCCCCGTGAATCCATCTCGCTTTCAAACCTATATTCAGTTCTGAGCATCGGTAAGGACGATGGTGCCTCTGGGGAGTACAGCCAGAGCCAATTCCAAGGCACCACGGGTGGCACAGCTGCACAGGGGGGAGGGACGAAGAATAAAAGAACCCAAGTGATAGGGGATTCTATGGTTAGGGGAACAGACAGGAGTTTCTGCGGCCGTAGACGTGACTCCCAAATGGTTTGGTGCCTCCCTGGTGCCAGGGTCAAGGATGTCACAGAGCGGACACAGGGCATCCTGGGGGGGGGGGGGGCTGCGGGGGGCAAAAGCTGGAGTTCGTGGTCCATATCAAGACCAACGACAGAGGTAAAATGAGGAATGAGGTCCTCCAGGAAGAATTCAGGGAGCTCGGAAGAAAATGAAAGGGTAGGACCTCAAAAGGTGGTAATCTCCGGGTTATTACTGGTGCCACATGCTAATGAGTACAAGAATAGAAGGATAGAGAGGATGAACATGTGGCTGGAAAACATGTATAGGAGGGAGGGCTTTAAATTCTTGAGGCATTGGGACCGCTTCTGGGGGAAATGGGATCTGTCCAAACTGGACGGGTTGCACCTCAACAGCGCCAGGACCAATATCCTTGCGGGGAGTTTTGAGAGTGCTGTTGGGGAGAGTTTAAACTGGCTTGGCAGAGGGGTGGGAACCGGAGAACAAATTCAAAAGGAAGGAAGTAATGCAGAAATTGGATAGCAAGAATCTAGAAAGCAAATCTATGGCAGAGGAAACAGGGCCTCGTAAGTAGCAAGCAAGGAGGTCTTCCTGTGCTGAATGGTAAATACTTTAATGCAAGGAGGTGGATGAGCTAAGAAAACAGGTAGAAACTTGGGAGTATGACATTACAGAAACATGGCTGAAAGAGGGGCAGGTTTGGCACATCAATATTCCTGGCTACAGGATTTTTAGACAAGATAGCAAGGGGGGCAAAAGGGAGGGGGGGGGTCGTGGTACTGATTAAATAAACTATTACAGCGGTGAGGAGGGATGATATGTTAGAGGGATCGAATTGAAAAATAAAAAAGGGGCGATCACACTGCTGGGCGCGTATTATAGACTCCAAAACAGTGGGAGGGAGCTCGAGGAGCAAATATGTAGGCAAATTGCTGCGGTCCAAAAACCATAGGGTAGTAATAGTAGGGGATTTTAACTATCCAAATATTGATTGGGACAAATTTATTGTGAAGGGCATAGAGGGTGCAGAATTCTTGAAATGCATTCAAGAGAACTTTTTGTAGTCACTATGTAGCAAGCCCAACACGAGAGGGGACGGTCTTGGATTTAGTTTTGGGGAATGAAACTGCACAGGTTGAAGGGGTATTAGTGGGAGAGCACTTGGGTGCCAGTGACCATAATTCAGTCAGATTCAAGCTGCTTATGGATAAGGACAAGGATAGGCCTGGAATAAAAGTTCCGAATTGGGGAAAAGCTAACTTTGCTAAGTTAAGGAGTGATTTGGCCATAGTGGATTGGAAACAGCTACTTGTGGATAAATCAGTGTCGGAACAGTGGGAGGCATTCAAGGAAGAGATCCGGAAGGTTCAGGCCAAACATGTGCTCTTCAAGAAAAAGACAGGGAAAAATAATTCTGGAGCCTCCTGGATGTCTGGAGACTTACAGGGGAGGATTAAAAAAAAAGGGACGCTTATGTCATATACCAACGGCTAAATACTATAGAATCTTGAGGTATATAGAAAGTTAAGAGGTAATATTAAAAAGGATATTAGGAATGCTAAGAGAGAGCATGAGCAATTCTCGGCCAGTAAAATTAAGGAAAACCCTAAGATATATAAATATATTAAGAGTAAGAGGGTAACTAAAGAAAGGGTAGGGCCTATTAGAGATCATGAGGGTAAAATGTGTGGAGGCGGAAGATGTTGGTCGGGTTCTTAATGAATACTTTGCATCTGTTTTCACAAAGGAAAGGGGCAATGCAGATACTGCTATTCTGGATGAAATAAATATAGTGAAAGAGGAAGTATTAAGGGGTTTAGCAGCTTTGAAAGTAGATGTCCCCAGGCCTGGATGAAATGCATCCCAGGCTGTTGAGCGAAGTAAAAGAGGAAATAGCAGAGGCCTTGACCACCATTTTCCAGTCCTCTTTGGATCTGGGCATGGTGCCGAAGGATTGGAGGACTGCTAATGTTGTACCCTTGTTTAAGAAGGGAGAAAGGGATAGGCCGAGTAATTACAGGACTGTCAGCCCAACCTCAGTGGTGGGAAAATTATTGGAAAAAAATCCTGAAAGACTGGATAAATCTACATTTGGAAAAACAAGGATTAATTAGGGACAGTCAGCACAGAATTGTTAAGGGAAGATCGTATTTGACTAACCTGATCGAATTTTTTTGAGGAGATAACCAAGAGGGTCAATGAGAGCAGTGCATATGATGTAGTATATATGGATTTTAGCAAGGCTTTTGATAAGGTCCCACATGGTAGACTGGTCATAAAGGTTAAAACTCATGGGATACGGGACAAAGTGGCAAGTTGGATCCAAAATTGGCTTGGAGGTAGGAAGCAAAGGGTAATGATTGATGGATGTTTTTGTGACTGGAAGGATGTTTCCAGTGGGGTTCTGTAGGGCTCAGTATTGGGTCCCTTGCTTTTTATGGTATATATCAACGATTTAGATTTGAATATCGGAAGTATGATTAAGAAGTTTGCAGACAATACTAAAATTGGCTGTGTGGTTGATAATGAAGAGGAAAGTCATGGGCTGCAGGAGGATATCAATCTACTGGTCAGGTGGGCAGAGCAGTAACAAATGGAATATAATTCACAGAAGTGGAGCTGAGTCCACAGCCAGATCAGCCATGATCTTGTTGAATGGTGGAGCAGGCTCGAGGGGCTAGATGGCCTACTCCTGTTCCTAATTCTTATGTTCTTATGTAAGTGTGAGGTGATGCACTTTGGGAGGGCTAATAAGGAAAGGGTATACACATTAAGCGGTAGGCCACTTAATAGTGTAGAGGAACAAAGGGACCTTGGAGTGCTTGTCCACAGATCCCTGAAAGTAGCAGGCCAGGTGGAAAAGATGGTTCAGAAAGAATACGGAATGCTTGCCTTTACTGGCCGAGGCATGGAATATAAAAGAGCAGGAAGGTTATGCTTAAATTGTATAATCCTTTGGTTCGGCCACATGCGTGCAGTTCTGGTCGCTGTATTATAGGAAGGACGTGATTATTGCAATAGAGAGGGTGCAGAGGAGATTTACTAGGATGCTACCTGGAATGGAGAATCTTCGTTATGAGGACAGATTGGATAGGCTGGGTTTGTTCTCATTGGAACAGAGAAGGTTGAGAGAAGACCTAATTGAGGTGTACAAAATATTGAGGGGCCTATTTCCATTGGTGGAGGTGTCCAGTGCAACGGGGCATAGTTTCAAGGTGGTTGGTGGAAGGCTTAGAGGGGATTTGAGGGGGGGCTTCTTTACGCAGAGGGTTGTGGGGTACTGGAATTCACTGCCTGGAAGAGTGGTGGATGCAGAAACCCTCACCACTTTTAAGAGATGGTTGGATGGGCACTTGAAGTGCAGTAACCTGCAGGGTTATGGACCTAGAGCTGGGTAATTGGGATTAGACTGGATGACCTTTTGTTGGACGGCTCAGATAGAATGGTAAGTACTGCAGGGAATAGAATACGGCCAAGGTGATCTCCTGGACTAGTTTCGATCGCCTGGATGGGTCGGAGAGGAATTTTCTCAGATTTATTTCTCCCTAAATTGGCCTGAGTTTTTAATCTAGTTTTTCCCTCTCCCAGAAGATCACATGGCTCCGGTTGAGGTGGTGTGTGGAATGTTTCAGTATAAGGGGTGTCGCAGTTGTGTGAGGCGGACTGGTTGGGCTGGGTGCTCTTTGCCTTTCCGTCATTGTTCATAGATTTATCTGTAACCTTAAGGGCTGCTGACCAAGGGCTGTGTGGCTCTTTGTCGGCCGGCGTGGACACGATGGGCCGAAATGGCCTCCTTCTGCGCTGTAAATTTCTATGTTTCTATGGTGATATTTTTGTCTCCAGGGTGCAACTCTTGAATCTGTCGGTATATTCAGAAAAGTATAATTCCTTGCTGTATTCCGATTATAATTGCTTGCGACTATAAGTCGAGAGTTTATGACAGATATCTGACCAGCTGTACAACATTAATTAGATTTCTGTTGCAGACAACTGATGATGATTTATTACAATGAACTTGTACATTGGAGAGTCAATGCTGTCATATCACTTCATGGGACAGTCTTTAAATTGTGTTCACAATAAATGCAGGAGCTTAGGTCATTAAGGTTTTCTCAATATTAAGTATTGAATTGAATAATCTATTGCACCAATAAAGATGACAATTTTGAAATGTTCTATTAAACTGCCTCCTGAAATTATAGGGTATTGAAAGTATTAGGCTAAACAAATTTAGGTTAATTTCTCTTCACCTCCTTCATTATTTATATAGCTGGCTGTAGTCAGCAAATAGATTTTTCTTGGTCTCAAAATGAGATCTTCTGTAATATGGATCAAAAAACTTAAGCATTTGTTACTCATTGGATCACTAAATAAGAACATAAGAAATAGGAGCAGAAGTAGGCCATCCAGCACCTTGAGCCTGCTCCGCCATTTAATATGATCGTGGCTGATCCGATCATGGACTCAGATCCACTTCCCTGCCACTCCCTATAACCCCTTTTCCCTTATCGGTTAAGAAACTGTCTATCTCGGTTTTAAATTTATTCAAAGACCCAGCTTCCACAGCTCTCTGAGGCAGCGAATTCCACAGAATTACAACCCTCAGAAGAAATTCCTCCGCATCTCTGTTTTAAATGGGCAGCCCCTTATTCTAAGATTATGCCCCCCGAGTTCTAGTCTCCCTATCAGTGGAAACATCCTCTCTGCATCCACCTTGTCAAGCCCCCTCATAATCATACGTTTCGATAAGATCACCTCTCATTCTTCTGAATTCCAATGAGTATAGGCCCAACCTACTCAACCTTTCCTCATAAGTTAATCCTCTCATCTCCAGAATCAACCTAGTGAACCTTCTCTGAACTGCCTCCAAAGCAAGTATATATCCTTTCGTAAATATGGAAACCAACACTGCACGGAGTATTCTAGGTGTGGCCTCACCAATACCCTGTATAACTGTAGCAAGACTTCCCTGTTTTTATATGGCATCCCCTTTGCAATAAATGCCCAGATTCCATTGGCCTTCCTGATCACTTGCTGTACCTGCATACTATCCTTTTGTGTTTCATGCACCAGGACCCCCAGGTCCCACTGTACTGCAGCACTTCGCAATGTTTCTCCATTTAAATAATAACTTGCTCTTCGATTTTTTTCTGCCGAAGTGCATAACCTCACACTTTCCATTATGCTCCATCTGCCAAATTTTTGCCCACTCACTTAGCCTGTCTTTGTCCTTTTGCAGATTTTGTGTGTCCTTCTCACACATTGCTTTTCCTCCCATCTTTGTATCGTCTGCAAACTTGGCTACGTTACACTCAGTCCCTTCCTGCAAGTCGTTAATATAGATTGCAAATAGTTGGGGTCCCAGCACTGATCCCTGCGGCACCCCACTAGATATGTTAATACGGATTCTTTTTCCCTCAATCTGTTTCAGCGAATACACTGACGCGAACACCTTCTTGCCTTTTCTGTAAAAGACCTTTATTGACGATTCTCCGGCCGGGACTTGTCAAGACAAAGGAACACTCTCAATCAGAGCCTGTTTACCTTCCTCTGGACAAGCCCCTTTACAGCGCGAAAAGCACAGTAGTTATACATTTTCAAAACATAGCACATTTGATTAGCACTTGGTCTATCCACTCCCTTTCTTCCTCCCCCCAGAGTATGTCCAATGGCAGGCGAGGAGGTCTCCTAATTAGAGCTGGCCCCGAGGTCAGCTTGTTTATAGCCTCATTAAATTCTTCTTCCTGATCAGTAAAACCTATTTCCCTCCTATCAGTAAAAAGCATTACGTTACCCTCTCCTATCCATGATTGCCTTTTCTTTTCCATGACCCGTGTTTAACCTCAAATCTCAGTAACCCCTTTTTTTCTGTTGATTCTGCAACTGTCTGCATCTTGACATTTCTTTAGCTATTTTCCCATGATTCCCTATCTCCATCCCTCTGCCACATTCACAATCCTTCTGTACACATCCTCAGATACTGATTGCCAACTCGAGAATAAACCATTTATCCCGACACTCTGTTTTCTGTTCAGTAGCCAATCCTCTATCCATGCTAATATATTGCCCCCCAACACCACGAACTTTTATCTTGTGCGGTAACTTTTTATGTGGTACCTTGTCAAATGCCTTCTGGAAGTCAAAATACACCACATCCACTGGTTCCCCTTTATCCACCCTGTTCGTTACATCCTCAAAGAATTCCAGCAAATTTGTCAAACATGACTTCCCCTTCATAAATCCATGCTGACTCTGCCTGACCGAATTATGCTTTTCCAAACGTTCAGCTACTGCTTCTTTAATAATGGACTCCAACATTTTCCCTTAATTGCCCTTGGGAAGGTAGTGGTGAGCCGCCGCCTTGTCTGAGTGAGTGTGTGAGTGTGTGAGTGTGAGAGAGAGAGAAAAAAACAAGCCAGAGAGACCACCAAAAATAAGTAAATGACCCAGAGGGATCATCTGGAGTTAGGGAATACATATGTGGTAGACGGAAGCCTTACCATAATGGAGATGCATTCCATTTCTGCTAAAGTAGAAAATCTGGGCCAAAATATCTTACATGATTAATTATAACTAGGGTAAATGATACTGCATCCAATGATTTCATACCTACAAAGAGAATACAGGTCTTGGTTAATATCACACTAGCAAGAGAGAATCTTATCTTTAATGCAGCACTTATTGTGTCTTGTCCCAAATTGTTATTCTGTATTATTATGCTGTTTAAGCATTTTTCAATTTTACCTCTTCAGCATCGGGTTTCCTACACCACACTATTTTAAACAAAAGAAAAAGCAGTTCCCAGGATTTTGTCAACACAACTCATAAGATGGCTACTAGAGGGTATGGAACCTTAGCCAGGGGCTTACTCTCAAGACATTTCTCATTTCTTTCTTAAACTAATAAAAGTGCTTAAATATGTAGCGTCTTTGTGAATCGTAACATGGGAACTCGCCAGTTTAAGAACAAGGTGAACCCAAATCCCATCTTAAAAGGAGATATGATGCATCTATAAAATTAATAACTTTTATTTATATAGCGCCTTTAATGTAGTAAAACGTCTCAAAGTGCTTCACAATACTGTTACAGACAAACAGATAAATTTGTTACTGAGCCACAGAAGAAATTAAAGCAGATGATCAAAAGCTTGTTTAAAGAGGTAGGTTTTAACGAGCGTCTTAAATGAGGAAAGAGAGGTAGAGAGGCAGAGGTTTAGGGAGGGAGTTCCAGAGCTTAGGGGCCCAGGCAGCTGAAGGCACATCCACCGATGGTTGAGCGATTATAATGAGAGATGCTCAAGAAGCGAGAATTTGAGGAGCGCAAACATCTTGTGGGATTAATTAACTAAAATCTCCATTAAAATAAAAGGCGATGGAATTTCATTTGAATGTGTTATTAAAGAAAGAAATTGGATCCCTTTATGCTAGGTACTTTAGCAACACATTGTTCAGTACAAAACATCTACTTCTAGGCCACCTGTAATCAGCAGTTATAAAACTTAGAACATAACAGTAAAGGGTGATCACCCAGGCCCCTCTGGACACCAACATTTCCCAGTCTCTCACCATTTAAGAAATACTCTGCTTTTCTATTTTTCCTGCCAAAGTGGATAACTTCACATTTCTCCACATTATATTCTGTTTGCCATGTTCTTGCCCACTCACTTAGCCTGTCTTTCACCCCTTGAAGTCTCTTTGCATCCTGCTCACAACTTACATCCCCGTCGAGCTTTATATCAGCAGCAAACTTGGATATCTTACATTTGGTACTCTCATCCAAATCATTGATGTAAATTGTGAATAGCTGAGGCCCAAGCACTGATCCTTGTGGTATCCCAATAGTTAGTCTGCCAACACGAAAATGACCCGTTTATTCCTACTCGCTGTTTTCTGTCCATTAACCAATCTTCAATCCATTACCCCCAATCCCATGAGCCCGAACTTTGTTTAATAACCTCATGTGACACCTTATTGAATGCCTTCTGAAAATCAAAATACATGTCCACTGGGCCCCACTCATCGATTCTGCTAGTTATAACCTCAAAAATCTGATTTGTCAAACATGGTTTCCCTTTCATAAATCCGTGTGGACTCTGCCCAACCCTATTATTATAGGCTGGGTTTGTTCTCATTGGAACAGAGGGGGTTGAGAGGAGACCTCATTGAGGTGTACAAAATATTGAGGGGCATGGACATAGTGGATAGTAAGGGCTTATTTCCATTGGTGGAGGAGTCTATAACAAGGGGGCATAGTTTTAAGGTGGTTGGTGAAAGGTTTAGAGGGGATTTGAGGGGGGTTTCTTTACGCAGAGGGTTATGGGGATCTGGAACTCACTGCCTGGAAGAGTGGTGGATGCAGAAACCCTCACCACTTTTAAAAGATGGTTGGATGGGCACTTGAAGTGCAGTAATCTGCAGGGTTATGTACCAAGAGCTGATAATTGGGATTAGACTGGATGACCTTTTGTTGGTCGGTGCAGATATAATGATAAGTACTGCAGGGAATAGAATACGGCCAGGGTGATCTCCTGGGCTAGTTTTGATCGTATGGATGGGTCAGAGAGAAATTTCCCCAGATTTTTTCTCCCTAAATTGGCCTGGGTTTTTAAATCTGGTTTTTGCCTCTCCCAGGAGATCACATGGCTCCGGTTGGGGTGGAGTGTAGAATGTTTCAGTATATGGGGTGTCGCAGTTGTGTGATGTGAACTGGTTGGTCTGGGTGCTCTTGCGCGATGCTGAGGATGCCGTGAATAGCACATTCAGTGAGTTGGTCTTACCGCAGGTAAAGATTACACAGACAGATAGGGAATGGATGACCAACAGAAAAAGCAGTGGAAGGAAGTTAGTGCAGAGATCCCCTGCAATCATCCCCCTCCAAAACAGATACACCGCTTTGGGTATTGTTGTGGGGGGGGGGGGTTTGACTCATCAGAGCAGGGCAGCAGCAGCCAAGTCCATGGCACCGTGGGTGGCTCTGCTGCAGAGAAGGGCAGGAAAAAGAGTGGGAGAGCTATAGTGGTAGGGGATTCTATTTTAAGGGGAATAGAAAGACGTTTCTGCAGCCGCAATCGAGACTCCAGGATGGTATGTTGCCTCCCTGGTGCAAGGGTCAAGGATGTCTCTGAGCGGTTGCAGGACATTTTGAAGGGGGAGCGTGAACAGCCAGTTGTGGTGGTGCATATAGATACCAACGATATAGGTAAAAAAACAGGTTGAGGTCCAACAAACTGAACTTAGGGAGCGAGGAGCTAAATTAAAAAGTAGGACCTCTAAGGTAGTAATCTCAGGATTGCTGCCAGTACCACGTACTAATCAAGAGTAGGAATCGCAATAGCTCAGATGAATACATGGCTTGGAGTGGTGCAGAAAGGAGGGATTCAAATTCCTGGGACATTGGAACTGGTTCTGGGGGAGGTGGGACCAGAACAAACCGGACGGTCTGCACCAAGGCAGGACCGGAACCAATGTCCTGGGGGAGTGTTTGCTCGTGCTGTTGGGGAGGGGTTAAACTAATATGACAGGGGGATGGGGACCTATGCAGGGAGACTGAGGGAAGTAGAATGGGGGCAGAAGCAAAAGATAGAAAAGAAGAAAAGTAAAAGTGGAGGGCAGAGAAACCCAAGGCAAAAATCAAAAAGGGCCACATTGCAGCAAAATTCTAAAGGGCAAAGTATTTAAAAGACAAGCCTGAAGGCTCTGTGCCTCAATGTGAGGAGTAGTCGTAATAAGGTGGAGGAATTAACTGCACAGGCAGCAATTAATGAATATGATATAATTGGCTCCAGGGTGACCAAGGCTGTGAACTCAACATCCAGGGGTATTCAATATTCAGGAAGGTAGACAGAAAGGAAAAGGAGGTGGGGTAGCGTTGCTGGTTAAAGAGGAAATTAACACAATAGTAAGGAAGGACATTAGCTTGGATGATGTGGAATCTGTATGGGTGGAGCTGTGGAATAGCCAAAGGGCAGAAAACGCTAGTGGGAGTTGTGTACAGACCACCAAACAGTAGTAGTGAGGTTGGGGACAGCATCAAACAAGAAATTAGGGATGCATGCAATAAAGGTATATAGCAGTTATCATGGGCGACTTTAATCTACATATAGATTGGGCTAACCAAACTGGTAGCAATACGGTGGAGGAGGATTTCCTAGAGTTTATTAGGGTTGGTTTTCTGGACCAATATGTCGAGGAACCAACTAGAGGGCTGGCCATCCTAGACTGGGTGATGTGTAATGAGAAAGCACGAATTAGCAATCTTGTTGTGCGAGGCCCCTTGGGGAAGAATGATGCGTAACTGACCTGACAGGGGAGTAACCATGACCCCAACGTGGTTCTCCCTGGATCAGAAAAGTGGTTCTCCTATGCTTTTTGGAAATAGGAGGTGGGTGGGGTGGCTTGACCCATCCACCTCCACGGAGGTGTGTGGGGTTGCTGACCCATCCACCTCCATGGCACGAACCTGGTATTGCAGTACTTCCAGGAACGGTGCTTGGGCTCTCGGCCTTTTGGCTAAGAGCATTAGCGCAGGGTGATCCTTGATGTGTGCAAGGTGACCTCTGGCGTTTGTGATCTGACAAAGAATTGGAAAGATTGGCTACGATTAAAAAAAAAAAGAATGACCATACTATGGTAGAATGCTTTATTAAGATGGAGAGTGACACAGTTAATTCAGAGACTAAGGTCCTGAACTTAAGGAAAGTTAATTTCAATGGTATGAGATGTGAATTGGCTAGAATAGACTGGCAAATGATTCTTAAAGGGTTGACGATTAAGGCAAACATTTAAAGATCACGTGGATGAAATTCAACAATTGTACATCCCTGTCTGGAGTAAAAAATAAAACGTGGCTAACAAGGGAAATTAAGGATAGTGTTAAATCCAAGGAAGAGGCATATAAATTGGCCAGAAAATGCAGCAAACCTGAAGACTGGGAGAAATTTAGAATTGAGCAGAGGAGAACAAAGGGTTTAATTAGGAGGGGGAAAATTGAGTATGAGAGGAAGCTTGCCAGGAACATAAAAACTGACTGCAAAAGCTTCTATAGGTTATGTGAAGAGAAAAAGATTAGTGAAGACAAATGTAGGTCCCTTGCAGTCAGATTCAGGTGAATTTATAATGGGGAACAAAGAAATGGCAAAACAGTTGAACAAATACTTTGGTTCTGTCTTCACGAAGGAAGACACAAATAACCTTCCGGAAGTACTAGGGGACCGAAGGTCTAGTGAGAAGGAGGAACTGAAGGATATCCTTATTAGGTGGGAAATTGTGTTAAGTAAATTGATGGGATTGAAACATAGAAACATAGAAAAATAGAAAAATAGGTGCAGGAGTAGGCCATTCGGCCCTTCGAGCCTGCACCACCATTCAATGAGTTCATGGCTGAACATTCAACTTCAGTACCCCATTCCTGCTTTCTCGCCATACCCCTTGAACCCCCCGAGTAGTAAGGACGACATCTAACTCCTTTTGAATATATTTAGTGAATTGGCCTGAACAACTTTCTGTGGTAGAGAATTCCACAGGTTCACCACTCTCTGGGTGAAGAAGTTTCTCCTCATCTCGGTCCTAAATGGCTTACCCCTTATCCTTAGACCAATCTCCTTCCCCCCTTCCCCCCCCCCCCAAATCTCCTCCTCCCCCCCCCCAATGTGTCTCTGTCAGTGTCTCTATCTCTCTGTGTCTGTGTGTGTCTCTCATTCTCTGTCTGTCAGTGTCTGTGTTTCTGACAGCGAGAGGAGGGGGGAGCAGGGGAGGGAAGGAGATTGGGGGGAGCAGGGGAGGGAAGGAGATTGGGGGGGGGGGGGGGGGGAGGGAAGGAGATTGGGGGCGGGGGGAGGGAAGGTGATTGGGGGCGGGGGGAGGGAAGGAGATTGGGGGCGGGGGGAGGGAAGGAGATTGGGGGCGGGGGGAGGGAAGGAGATTGGGGGCGGGGGGAGGGAAGGAGATTGGGGGCGGGGGGGGAGGGAAGGAGATTGGGGGGGGGGAGGGAAGGAGATTGGGGGGGGGAGGGAAGGAGATTGGGGGCGGGGGGAGGGAAGGAGATTGGGGGCGGGGGGAGGGAAGGAGATTGGGGGCGGGGGGAGGGAAGGAGATTGGGGGCGGGGGGAGGGAAGGAGATTGGGGGCGGGGGGAGGGAAGGAGATTGCGGGGGGGGAGGGAAGGAGATTGGGGGGGGGGAAAGGAGATTGGGGGGGGGGGAAAGGAGATTGGGGGGGGAAAGGAGATTGGGGGGGGGAAAGGAGATTGTGGGGGGGGAAGGAGATTGAGGGGGGTGGAAGGAGATTGAGGGGGGGGGAAGGAGATTGGGGGGGGGGGGGAAGGAGATTGGGGGGGGGGGGAAGGAGATTGGGGGCGGGGGGAGGGAAGGAGATTGGGGGCGGGGGGAGGGAAGGAGATTGGGGGCGGGGGGAGGGAAGGAGATTGGGGGCGGGGGGAGGGAAGGAGATTGGGGGCGGGGGGAGGGAAGGAGATTGGGGGGGGGGGAAGGAGATTGGGGGGGGGGAAGGAGATTGGGGGGGGGAAGGAGATTGGGGGGGGGAAGGAGATTGGGGGGGGGAAGGAGATTGGGGGGGGGAAGGAGATTGGGGGGGGGGAAGGAGATTGGGGGGGGGGGAAGGAGATTGGGGGGGGGGAAGGAGATTGGGGGGGGGGGAAGGAGATTGGGGGGGGGGGAAGGAGATTGGGGGGGGGGAAAGGAGATTGGGGGGGGGGGGAAAGGAGATTGGGGGGGGGGAAAGGAGATTGGGGGGGGGGGGAAAGGAGATTGGGGGGGGGAAAGGAGATTGGGGGGGGGGAAAGGAGATTGGGGGGGGGGAAAGGAGATGGGGGGGGAGGGGGAAGGAGATTGGGGGGGGAGGGGGACGGAGATTAGGAGATTGGGGGGGGGGGGGAAGGAGATTGGGGGGGGGGGAAGGAGATTGGGGGGGGGGAAGGAGATTGGGGGGGGGGAAGGAGATTGGGGGGGGGGGAAGGAGATTGGGGGGGGGGGAAGGAGATTGGGGGGGGGGAAGGAGATTGGGGGGGGGGGAAGGAGATTGGGGGGGGGGGAAGGAGATTGGGGGGGGGAAGGAGATTGGGGGGGGGGGAAGGAGATTGGGGGGGGGGGAAGGAGATTGGGGGGGGGGAAGGAGATTGGGGGGGGGGGAAGGAGATTGGGGGGGGGGGAAGGAGATTGGGGGGGGGGAAGGAGATTGGGGGGGGAAGGAGATTGGGGGGGGGGAAGGAGATTGGGGGGGGGAAGGAGATTGGGGGGGGGGGGGAAGGAGATTGGGGGGGGGGGAAGGAGATTGGGGGGGGGGGAAGGAGATTGGGGGGGGGGAAGGAGATTGGGGGGGGGGAAGGAGATTGGGGGGGGGGGAAGGAGATTGGGGGGGGGGAAGGAGATTGGGGGGGGGGAAGGAGATTGGGGGGGGGGAAGGAGATTGGGGGGGGGGGAAGGAGATTGGGGGGGGGGGAAGGAGATTGGGGGGGGGGGAAGGAGATTGGGGGGGGGGAGGAAGGAGATTGGGGGGGGGGAGGAAGGAGATTGGGGGGGGGGAGGAAGGAGATTGGGGGGGGCGAGGAAGGAGATTGGGGGGGGGGAGGAAGGAGATTGGGGGGGGGAAGGAGATTGGGGGGGGGGAAGGAGATTGGGGGGGGGAAGGAGATTGGGGGGGGGAAGGAGATTGGGGGGGGAAGGAGATTGGGGGGGGAAGGAGATTGGGGGGGGAAGGAGATTGGGGGGGGGAAGGAGATTGGGGGGGGGGAAGGAGATTGGGGGGGGGGGAGGAAGGAGATTGGGGGGGGGAGGAGATTGGGGGGGTAAGGAGATTGGGGGGGGGGGAAGGAGATTGGGGGGGGGGGAGGAAGGAGATTGGGGGGGGGGGAGGAAGGAGATTGGGGGGGGGGGGAGGAAGGAGATTGGGGGGGGGGGAGGAAGGAGATTGGGGGGGGGGGAGGAAGGAGATTGGGGGGGGGGGAGGAAGGAGATTGGGGGGGGGGGAGGAAGGAGATTGGGGGGGGGGGAGGAAGGAGATTGGGGGGGGGGGAGGAAGGAGATTGGGGGGGGGGAAGGAGATTGGGGGGGGGGAAGGAGATTGGGGGGGGGGAAGGAGATTGGGGGGGGGGAAGGAGATTGGGGGGGGAAGGAGATTGGGGGGGGAAGGAGATTGGGGGGGGAAGGAGATTGGGGGGGGAGGAGATTGGGGGGGGGAAGGAGATTGGGGAGGGGGGGGAAGGAGATTGGGGAGGGGGGGGAAGGAGATTGGGGAGGGGGGGAAGGAGATTGTGGGGGGGAAGGAGATTAGGGGGGGGGAGATTTGGGGGGGGAAGGAGATTGGGGGGGGGAAGGAGATTGGGGAGGGGGGGGAAGGAGATTGGGGAGGGGGGGGAAGGAGATTGGGGAGGGGGGGGAAGGAGATTGGGGAGGGGGGGGAAGGAGATTGGGGAGGGGGGGGAAGGAGATTAGGGGGGGGGAGGAGATTGGGGGGGGGGAAGGAGATTTGGGGGGGGGAAGGAGATTTGGGGGGGGGGAAGGAGATTGGGGGGGGGGAAGGAGATTGGGGGGGGGGGGAAGGAGATTGGGGGGGGGGGGGGAGGAAAGGAGATTGGGGGGGGGGGAGAAAGGAGATTGGGGGGGGGGAAGGGAAGGGGGAGAAAGGGGAGGGAGGCTGAACAGGCTGGGCCCGAGACTTCGGGCAGGGCCTGTCCCCAGCACCAGATTTACAGGTAGGTGGCGTCGGGTCGGGGCGGGGGGGGGGGGGGGGGAGGGGGTCAGGTCGGGGGGAGGGAGGTCAGGTCAGATCCAGTCCAGGGGCAGGAGGGGGGGGGAGCAGGAGTCAGGTCGGGTCGGGTCCGGGGGCGGGTCCGGTCCGAGGGTGGTGTGGGGAGCAGGAGTCAGGTCGGTGTCGGGTCCGGAGGCGGGGGCGGGGTCGGGTCCAGTCCATGGGGTCGGGTCTGGGGGTGGGGGTGGGGCGGGAGTCGGGGGGTAGCGGGAGTCGGGTCGGGTCCAGTCGGGGGGGGGGGGGGGAAAGCAGGAGTCAGGTTCGGAGGCAGGAAGCGGGAGTCGAGTCGGGTCGGGAGGAAACAGGAGCTGGTTGTGGGAGGAGCCTTATTCACGCAGCCCCAGTGAGGCCATTCGGCCAGGGCTACGGGCTGCGTGCTTCGGGCCCCTCCCACACAGTTTTGGGCGCCTGGAGCTACTGCACATGCGTGCCTACTGTAGTGCGCATGTGCAGAGGTCCCGGCACTGCTTTCAGCGCAGGGACCTGGCTCAGCCCCCTACAGCTTGTGCTGCGCCGCGCCAAGGGCCAGAGCACCTGCAGGGAGGTGGACAATCTGGAGGGTTTTTTTAGGCGCACTTTGTGGCACGAAAAACGGGCGTCCAGGTTGGGACTGCGCCGTTCTAGGCGCGGCTCTAAACTTGGGCCCATAGATTCCACATCATCCAAGCTAATGTCCTTCCTAACTATTGCATTAATCTCCTCTTCAACCAGCAATGCTACCCCACTTCCTTTTCCTTTTATTCTATCCTTCCTGAATATTGAATACTCCTATATGTTGAGTTCCCAGCCCTGATCATCCTGGAGCCACGTCTCCGTAATCCCGATCACATCATATTTGTTAACATATATTTGTTAACATCTATTTGCACAGTTAATTCATCCACCTTATTACGGATACTCCTTACATTAAGACACAAAGCCTTCAGGCTTGTTTTTTTTAACACCCTTTGTCCTTTTAGAATTTTGCTGTACAGTGGCCCTTTTTGTTCTTTGCCTTGGGTTTTTCTGCCCTCCACTTTTCCTCATCTCCTTTCTGTCTTTTGCTTTTGTCTCCTTTTTGTTTCCCTCCATCTCCCTGCATTGGTTCCCATCCCCCTGCCATATTAGTTTAACTCCTCCCCAACAGCACTAGCAAACACTCCCCCTAGGACATTGGTTCCGGTCCTGCCCAGGTGCAGACCGTGCGGTTTGTACTGGTCCCACCTCCCCCAGAACCGGTTCCAATGCCCCAGGAATTTGAATCCCTCCCTGCTGCACCACTGCTCAAGTCACGTATTCATCTGCGCTATCCTGCGATTCCTACTCTGACTAGCACGTGGCACTGGTAGCAATCCCGAGATTATTACTTTTGAGGTCCTACTTTTTAATTTAGCTCCTAGCTCCTTAAATTCGTTTTGAAGGACCTCATCCCTTTTTTTAACCTATGTCGTTGGTACCAATGTGCACCACGACAACTGGCTGTTCTCCCTCCCTTTTTAAGAGTGTCCTGCACCCGCTCCGAGACATCCTTGACCCTTGCACCAGGGAGGCAACATACCATCCTGGAGTCTCGGTTGCGGCCGCAGAAATGCCAATCTATTCCCCTTACAATTGAATCCCCTATCACTATCGCTCTCCCCAGGGGACCCCTGCACTACCTTCCTTGCACTACTCTTCCTGCTGGTCCTCCATTCCCTATCTGGCTGTGGACCCTTCTCCTGTGGTAAGACCAACTCGCTACATGTGCTACTCACGTCGTTCTCAGCATCGTGGATGCTCCAGAGTGAATCCACCCTCAGCTCCAATTCCGCAATGCGGTCAGTCAGGAGCTGGAGGCGGATACACTTCCCGCACACGTAGTCGTCAGGGACACCGGAAGTACAGGAGGAGCATATCACGTGACTGAGCCCTCCTGCCATGACTTAACCCTTAGATTAACTTAAATTGGCAACAACAATGCTAAAGTTTACTCACTGTTATAGGAGAAAAAAGAAAAACTACTCACCAATCACCAGCCAATCACTTACCCCCTTGGCTGAGACGTCACCTTTGTGTTTTCTTTCTACTTCTTTTTTGCCTTCTCCCTGTAGCTGCACAAGTACGCCTTTATAGGCCTCTTGCCGACCCCGGAACTCCCGCCTCTCCACTGCTCCCGGTCTCACTGGCCCTTTATAGGCCTCTCGCCGACCCCGGAACTCCCGCCTCTCCACGCACCTCCTCGATGCTGCTCCCGGTCTCACTGGCCGATAAATCCTCGGGACCGGATAGGCTGCATCCCAGAGTACTTAAAGAAATGGCCCTAGAAATAGTGGCTGCATTGGTGCATTTTCCAATAGTCTATCGACTCTGGATCAGTTCCTATGGACTGGAGGGTAGCTAATGTAACACCACTTTTTAAAAAAAGGAGGGAGAGAAAACGGCTAATTATAGACTGATTAACCGGACATCAGCAGTGGGGAAAATGTTGGAATCAATTATTAAAGATGAAATAACAGCGCATTTGGAAAGCAGTGATAGGATCGGTCCAAGTCAACATGGATTTATGAAAGGGAAATCATGCTTGACAAATCTTCTGGAATTTTTTGAGGATGTAACTCGTAGAGTGGACAAGGGAGAACCAGTGGATGTGGTGTGTTTGGACTTTCAAAAGGCTTTTGACAAGGTCCCACACAAGAGATTGGTGTGCAAAATTAAAGCACATGGTATTGGGGGTAATGTACTGACGTGGATAGAGAATTGGTTGGCAGACAGGAAGCAGAGAGTCGGGATAAACGGGTCCTTCTCAGAATGGCAGGCGACTAGTGGGGTGCCGCAGGGATCAGTGCTGGGACCCCAGCTATTTACAATATACATTAATGATTTGGATGAAGGAATTGAGTGTAATATCCCCAAGTTTGCAGATGACACTAAACTGGGTGGCGGTGTGAGCTGTGATGAGGACGCTAAGAGGCTGCAAGGTGACTTGGACAGGTTAGGTGAGTGGGCAAACGCATGGCAGATACAGTATAATGTGGATAAATGTGAGGTTATCTACTTTGGGGGCAAAAACATGAAGGCAGATTATCTGAATGGCGGCAGATTAGGAAAAGGGGAGATGCAACGAGACCTGGGTGTCATGGTACATCAGTCATTGAAAGTTGGCATGCAGATATAGCAGGCAGTGAAGGCGGAAAATGGTATGTTGGCCTTCATAGCTAGGGGATGAGAGTCTTGGAGCAGGGAGGTCTTATTGCAGTTGTACAGGGCCTTGGTGAGGCTTCACCTGGAATATTGTGTTCAGTTTTGGTCTCCTAATCTGAAGAAGGACATTCTTGCTATTGGGAGAGTGCAGCGAAAGTTCACCAGACTAATTCCCAGGATGGCTGGATTGTCATACGAGGAGAGACTGGATCGATTGGGCCTTTATTCACTGGAATTTAGAAGAATGAGAAGGGATCTCATAGAAACATAAAATTCTGACGGGACTGGACAGGTTTGATGCAGGAAGAATGTTCCCGATTTTGGGGAAGTCCAGAACCAAAGGAGACACAGCCTAAGGATAAGGGGCAAGCCATTTAGGACTGAGATGAAGAGAAACTTCTTCACTCAGAGTTGTTAACCTGTGGAATTCCCTACTGCAGAGATTTGTTGATGCCAGTTCATTGGATATATTCAAAAGGAGTTAGATCAGGTCCTTATGGCTAAAAGGATCAAGCGGCATGGAGAGATAGCAGGAAAGGGGTACTGAGGTGAATGATCAGCCATAATCTTATTAAATGGTGGTGCAGGCTCGAACGGCCGAATGGCCTACTCCTGCACCTATTTTCTATGTTTGCCTTTCCATAATTGTTCATAGGTTTATATGTAACCTTTTGGGCTGCTGACCAAGAGTCGTGCGGCTCTTTCGGCTGGCGTGGACACCTTGGGCCGAAATGGCCTTCTTCTGCGCTGTAAATTTCTAGGTTTCTATGTTACGACATTATATGGCAGAAATTATTGGCAATGTTATCATGCAATTACTTCATGTATTCCAGTCAAATTCCTCACTGCTATTTTAACAGAGAAGCTGACCCATTTAGCATTTGTGCAGTAACATTGCTGACAGTAATTTCTATTCTAAAATGATAATAAATCTATGAAATTAAAAATACTTATGTACTGGTGATGTGCATCATGTAATACATTTGAGATTCTACATATAAAATTCACTGTCATTAAAAAAAATAAGTTAGCTGAGCTGAATGTTTTTTTTTTTTTAAATGGTTGCCAACCGTGAAATATTGCATCAACTTCCTACCCTGGAGAAATCCAGGTTACAATACCAAAACATCACATGATGATTTATATTAACTTCCACCCTAAAATATAAAAGGTTTATTTATAAATTAATTCTTGAACTTAAAAAGTATAATGTTTAAATTAATATACCAAGTGACTCTCCAGACTATATAGTTTCATTTTCATTCTATCAGCCGCTATATTCTTCATTGCATTTTACTAAAAGACACTCATATCTTTTGTTACAATTTTACATCAGCTGACTTGCATAGCCCACATGAATTGCACAGGATATACGACACAGAAACAGGCCATTCAGCCCAACCAGTCCATGCCGGCGTTTATGTTGCATTCGAGTCTCCTCCCGTCTTTCCACATCTAAATCTATCAGCATAACCCTCTATTCCCTTCTCCCTCATATGCTTGTCTTGTCTCCCCTTAAATGCATCTATACTATTTGTTTCAATCACTCCCTGTGGTAGCAAGTTCCACATTTTCACCACTCTTTGGGTAAGGAAGTTTCTTCTGAATTCCCTATTAGATTCCTTGGTGACTATCTTCTATTGATGGCCTATAGTTATGCTCTTCCCCACAAGTGGAAACATTCTCTCTGTATCCACTCTATCAAAACCTTTCATAATTTTCAAGACCTCTATTAGATCACCCCTCAGTCTTCTTTTTTCAAGAGAACAGAGATCCAGCCTGTTCACCCTTTCCTGATAAGTATATCCTTACATTTCTCGTATCATCCTCATAAATCTTCTCTGCACTCTCTCCAGTGCCTCCAAATCCTTTTTTATAATATGGCAAACAGAATTGTGCACAGTACTCCAAGTGTGGTCTCACCAAGGGTCGATGCAAGTTTAACATAACTTCATTACTTTTCAATTCTATACCTCTGGAAATAAACCCTCTTGCTTGGTTTGCTTTTTTTATGGCCTTGCCGTGTCGCAACTTTTCGCGTCGCAACTTTTCGCGATTTGTGTATTTGTACTCAGCGATCCCTTTGTTCCTCTACCCCACCTAGAAATGCACCTTCCCAAGTGACCTCCCTATTCTTCCTATCAAAATGTAATACCTCGCATTTATTTGTGTTGAATGTCATTTGCCAATAATATGCCCATTCTGCAAGTTTATTAATGTCCTCCTGTCATGCTGACAATCAAAAGCATGGAAATTTAACAACTTGTATCAATATATAGCGCCTCTAACATAGTGAAATGTCCCAAGGAGCGTCACAAGAGTATTATGAGATAAACATTTGACACCGGGCCACATAAGTAGAAATTAGTGCAGGTAACCAAAAGCTTGGTCAAAGAGGTATGTTTTAAGGAGCACCTTGAAGGAGGCGAGAGGTAGAGGCAGAGAGGTTTAGGCAGGGAGTTCCAGAGCTTGGGATCCAGGCAACAGAAGGCACGGCCACCAATGGTTGAGTGATTATAAATCAAGGATGCTCAAGAGGGCAGAATTAGAGCAGTGCAGACATCTTGGTGGTGGGGGGCGGGCGTGGTGGGGCTGAAGAAAATTACAGAGATAGGGAGGGGCGAGGCCATTGAGGGATTTGAAAATAAGGATGAGAATTTTGAAATCGAGGCGTTGCTTAACCGGAAGCCAATGTAGGTTAGTGTGCACAGGGGAGATGGGTGATGAGCTGAGGCAAGGACGGAGGCGGGCAATGTTATGGAGGTGGAAATAGGTGGACTTAGTTATGTTGCAGATACATGTTCTAAAGCAAATCTCAGGGTCAAATATGACACCATGGTTGCGGGCAGGACAGAGGGCGAGCGAGCCAGAGAAAGCAGGAGAACCAGAGAGGAACGCAAGCACATCATCCAAATCCCACAAGCTGCAATGAGATTAATAACCAAATAATCTCTGATTTGGGGATAAATATTGACTTGGACATCGGGAGAACTCCCCTGCTCTGCTTTGAATACGAATGAACAAGGAATCTTTACAGTCTACCAGAGAGGGTGGACAATGCCTTGGTTTAATGGCTTATCTGAAAGATCATCATCATCATCGAAATCAAGGAAGACTTGCTTCCACTCTAAAAATGAGTTCTTAGGTGGCTGAACAGTCTAATATAGGAATTATAGTCTCTTGTCACAGGTGGGACAGTCATTGAAGGAAAGGGTGGGTGGGGCAGGTTTGCCGCACGCTCCTTCTGCTGCCTGCACTTGGTTCCTGCATGCTCTCGGCGATGAGACTCAAGGTGCTCAGCGCCCTCCCGGATGCATTTCCTCCACTTCAGGTGGTTTTGGCCAGGGACTCCCAGGTGTCGGTGGGAATGTTGCATTTTATCAAGGAGGCTTTGAGGGTGTCCTTGAAGCGTTTTCTCTGCCCACGTTGGGCTCGCTTTCCGTGTAGGAGTTCCAAGTAGAGCACTTGCTTTGGGAGTCTTGTGCCAGGCATGCGAACAATATGGCCGTGTCAGTGCTTCGATGCTGGGGATGTTGGCCTAGTGGAGGACGCCAACATTGGTGAGTCTGTCCTCCCAGGGGATTTGCAGGATTTTGCGGATACATCGTTGGTGGTATTTCTCTAGCGATTTGAGGTGTCTACTGTATATGGTCCACGTCTCTGAGCCATACAGAGGGCGGGTATCACTATAGCCCTGCAGACCATGAGCTTGGTGGCAGATTTGAGGGCCTGATCTTCGAACACTCTTTTCCTCAGGCAGCCGAAGGCTGCACTGGCACACTGGACTTCATCATCGATGTTTTGCCTTATTGACAGTCGGCTCTCGACGTATGAAAGATGGTCCACGTTGTCAAAGGCCTCGTCGTGGATTTTACCTGATAGCACCTCCAACAATGCAATATGCCCTCACTCGGAGGTCGAACTCCAAACCATTGTCAATACCTTCACCAAAGCTTACGAGAGCATGGGCCTTACACCGTAAGACAAAGATCCTCTACCAACCTGCCCCTGCCACACAGTGCTGCCCCCCGATTATCAAAATCCACGACGAGACTTTGGACAATGTGGGCCATCTTCCATATGTTGGGAGCCTACTGTCAATAAGGGCAGACATCGATGACGAAGTCCAACACCGCCTTCAGTGTGCCAAACCTGGCACCAAGCTCATGGTCGACAGAGCAGTTGTGATACCTGCCCTCCTATATGCTTCAGAGACATGGACTATGTACAGCAGGCACCTCAAAGCACTGGAGAAGTACCACCAACGCTGCCTCTGCAAGATCCTGCAAACCCACAGCTTCCTTTTCGCAATGGAATTGCAATTGTAAATGTGACCATCTGTATATGTCCCACCCAACAGAAAGGCACCCTCTCTTTAAAAAGAACTATATTTTCATCTTTGCAGAAGAAATTGGCCCACAACAAAAGGAAAAGAACACGAACAGGAGGAGACCCGTCAAATCTGCACCAACTGTCACTCTTGGAACAGAGGGTCGCTGCCCTGATGAGTCGTGCCTGGAGAAAAGCAATCAGTACTGCGCAAGCTGGGCCCACAGACATGGGAGAGGATAAGTCCTGAAAATGCATCGTGACCTTTCAAATCAACCTGCTGCCTGGCCTGCTACGTGCGAGACTACTCATGTCACGTATCCTGAGTCTTAGTGGTGGTGGTGGTGGAATGCAGCTTGGAACACCCAGGGCCCCACCGTCCCATCCTGCGCCTCGCACTGGAGGGGTGCCGCGAGGCAGAGCTGGGTTGAGAGGAAGGAGAATGCAAATAGGCTCCCCTGAGATGCAGCAGTCAACAGATGGCCTTACCCGTTCACTCAAGGGCACTGTCATAGGGGTTGGTGATGCGTCAACAGTACTGTCAGGAGAAATGGCAGTTATGACACGGGAACTGAGGGCGGGAATGTCAGGAGCGGCGCAAATGATGGCAGAGGCCATCAGAGAGTTAGCTGCTGCAAAAAGGGCACACGGCCCGGCCAATCAAATGCCACTCCCACTGCAATCCCCGTATCGGGCGGTCGGTCGCTCTCCCTCTCCCTCCCCCTCCCCCTCTTCCTTCCTTTCTTCCCCCACCTTTCTCCCCTTCCACCCTCCCCCTCCTCTCTTTCCCCCTGCCACCCAACCCTCTTTCTCCCCCACCCCGCCATGAGGCAGTGCACATTCACCAACATGTGGCTGAGAGCTGGGTGCAGTCTTTATTTGCTGCTGTTGCTGTTGTAATTGTTGATGCCACTGTTGTAAAGTTACAAAACTTAGCAAACAATTTCAATTTGAAAACAGTTACAAGTATATAAGTGATTAGAGTTTTTATGGGGAAAGGAGGGGAGAAATGATCTGCTCATTTTCAGTGAATCAGATTGTAATACCTTATTTTCATTCACAAAATTCAGGATAAAAATCCAATAATATATCATCTCCCAGTGGTGAGATTTCACTCGACTCAACAGTGATTGGTTCAAGCACGATTCAACCTGTTCTTCCATATAGTATCCTTCATCATATTCTCAATAGCCACAATTCCCTTTCTTTCTTCACTATTCCATCTTTTAAAAAGTTGGTCACAATTCTTTCAACCAACTCTGTCCCAATATATTCAGGAATATTTCTCCCCTCCTTTCCCCATGAAAACTAAGGCCAAATTTACTTCCCTCACCACAAACCATATTCAGATTGGCTAACTCAGCCCAAACTAGGATCGAAGCTGGAATATTTCTGAATTCTTATGGTTCATTTATAAATTTAGACATCAAGGATCTCCTGGTTTTGTTTTTAAATACAACAAAATGCCACTAAAATAACCGTGCTGTAGAATAATGCCTCTAAGTAACATTGGGTATGTTTCACCAGTTAAAGTTTCAATAAGCAACTGAAGATAATTGTGCCAAAGGCATTGCCCCGAGGAAATCCGGCAGTGACATCCTGAGGCTGTGACAACCATCTCCCTATCCGTTCAGTATGACTAGCCACTGGAGTGTTTTTTGATTGGCCCCTGTTTTGCTAGGCCTCCTTGGTGCCATACTTGGTTGAACGCTACCTTGATATCAAGAGCAGCTATTCTCACCTTCCCTCTCACATTCATTACATCCGGGCCTGGAGCAGGATGGCGACAGTGCGGAGTGACTCTGCCAGAACTCAATCTGAGCATCTATAAGCAGGTTATTGGCAAGTAGGTGTCGCTTGACAGTGCAATGATTACTTCTTCCATCACTTTATGATTAGGAGGAACTGGCCCGGTTAGATTTGTCCTGCTTTTTGATGTCAGTATCGTAGCTATAACAACATAGCTTGGCTAAGTGACCTAATTCTGGTGCGCAAGTTTACAGCTGGAATATTATTCGTGCCCATAGCCTTTGCTGTATCCAGTGTACTCAGCTGCTTAATGTCAAAGTGAACAGAATTGATTGGAATTTGGCATCTATGACGAGAACCTCAGGTGGAAGTTGAGCAGAACTATCTACTTGACACTTCTGCCTGAAGCTGCTTGCAAATACTTCAGCCTTGTCTAACTTTATGCACGTTCTGCGCTCTGCCATTGTTGAGAATGGAGATATTCACAAACATCCGTGCTCTGTTAACTGCTTGATTATCTACCACTATTCTCAACTGGATAAGTTAGAGTGACAATACTTTGCTCTAAACCACAGATTGCAGGATCTCACGGCTCTGGCTATAACCTACAGATTTCAACCAAAATGAAAATCAGGTGAGTTCTATAACTCGACAGTTTACTGCCCGATCGTGAAAGTGAAAATTATCTCCTTTGTCTTCACAAAGACTGTGTGATGGTCATTCTTACCAACGCAATCAAAGACGAACATGACTGCAACAGGTAGGCTGGTTTGAATTGACCAGTCAATTTTAATAAGTTTGTAGTGCACTTTTCAGTAAGCAGTCCAAATACTTTTCTCTTACAATTTTAAGTAATATTTTCACATGGCGGTATAATATTGGTATGGCACCAAGGATTTAAGGGGTGGGGTGAAGGAGGAGAGAGAAGAAAATGGCTCAAACTTTGTGCAGCATGAAAACAATTCAGCATTTGTATTACTGAAAATACATTTTACTGCATGGTTTTAATGGGGCAATAATTTTTCAATTACTAATGGTGGAAAGTCAAAGTGGGCAAGACGAAATGCTGGATTTTTCAGAAAATATATGGGCTGAAGAATGTATCATATGCAGAACACTTCAGGCTTTATTGCAAAAATGCATAGATTGTTAAACTCCTGCGTTGAATCTATGCTGTTGTAAATAACACTAAAAATAAGATTCATTTTAAAATCATGAATCACTGTTTTTTTCAGAATCAATCCATAATTATTTGGTCGTATCTGAATTAACAAATCAACATGAAAAAAACTAAAGAAAAGAAAGACAGCAAGAACATAACATAAGAAATAGGAGCAGGAGTAGGCCATATGGCCCCTCGAGCCTGCTCCGCCATTCAATATCATGGCTGATCTGATCATGGACTCAGCTCCACTTCCCTGCCCGCTCCCCATAACCCCTTATTGTTTAAGAAACTGTATTTCTGTCTTAAATTTATTCAATGTCCTTGCTTCCACAGCTCTCTGAGGCAGCAAATTCCAGAGATTTACAACCCTCAGAAGAAATTTCTCCTCGTCTCGGTTTTAAAATGGGCGGCCCCTTATTCTAAGATCATGCCCTCTAGTTCTAGTCTCCCCCATCAGTGGAAACATCCGCTCTACATCCACCTTGTCAAGCCCCATCATAATCTTATACGTTTCGATAAGATCACCTCTCATTTTTCTGAATTCCAATTAAGAGGCTCAAACTACTCACCTTTCCTCAGAAGTCAACCCCCTCATCCCCGGAATCAATCTAGACTTCTCTGAACTGCCTCCAAAGCAAGTATATGCTTTCGTAAATATAGAAACCAAAACAGTATTCCCGGTGTGGCCTCACCAATACCCTGTATAACTGTAGCAAGACTTCCCTGCTTTTATACTCCATCCCCTTTGCAACAAAGGCCAAGATACCATTGGCCTTCCTGATCACTTGCTGTACCTGCATACTATTCTTTTCTGTTTCATGCACAAGTACTCCCAGGTCCCGCTGTACTGCAGCACTTTGCAATCTTTCTCCATTTAAATAATAACTTGCTCTTTGATTTTTTTTCTGCCAAAGTGCATGACCTCACACTTTCCAACATTATACTCCATCTGCCAAATTTTTGCCCACTTAGCCTGTCTATGTCCTTTTGCAGGTTTTATGTGTCCTCCTTACACATTGCTTCTCCTCCCATCTTTGTATCGTCAGCAAACTTGGCTTCGTTACACTCCGTCCCTTCCTCCAAGTCGTTAATATAGATTGTAAATAGTTGGGGTCCCAGCATTGATCCCTGCAGCACTTTACTAGTTACTGATTGCCAACCAGAGAATGAACCATTTATCCCGACTCTGTTCTCTGTTAGCTAGCCAATCCTCTATCCATGCTAATATATTACCCCCAACCCCATGAACTTTTATCTTGTGCAGTAAACTTTTATGTGGCACCTTGTCAAATGCCTTCTGGAAGTCCAAATACACCACATCCACTGGTTCCTCTTTGTCCACCCTGTTCGTTACATCCTCAAAGAACTCCAGCAAATTTGTCAAACGTGACTTCCCCTTCATAAATCCATGCTGACTCTGCCTGACCGAATTTTGCTTTTCCAAATGTCCTGCTACTGCTTCTTTAATAATGGACTCCAACATTTTCCC
The DNA here is from genome assembly GCF_044704955.1 of Pristiophorus japonicus. Taxonomy (NCBI): domain Eukaryota; kingdom Metazoa; phylum Chordata; class Chondrichthyes; family Pristiophoridae; genus Pristiophorus; species Pristiophorus japonicus. The sequence continues at coordinate 299,680,950 of NC_091977.1, read as the reverse complement.
AACCACAGATGTTAGGCTAACTGGTCTGTCGTTTTCTGCTTTTTGTCTGCCTCCTTTTTTAAAGAGGGGCATTACATTTGCACAAGAGCTTGCATTTATATTGCCGTTCACAACTCTCAGGACGTCCCAAAGTGCTTTGCAGCCAATTCAGTAATATAGGGAAACACGGTAGCCAATTTACATGTAGCAAGGTCCCACAAACAGCAGTAAGATAATGACCAAATAATCTGTTTAAGTGACGTTGGTTGTGGGATAAATATTGACTAGGACACTGTGGATACTGGGTCAATTTAGATTTTCAAGACTGAGATTGATAGAATATTGTTAAATAAGATTATTAAGGGTAATGGAACATAGGAGCAGGCCATTTCGCCCCTCGAGCCTGTTCCGCCATTCAATGAGATCATGGCTGATCTGTGACCTAACTCCAAATATCTCTTAATACCTTTTGTTAACAAAAATCTATCAATCTCCAATTTAAAATTATTAATCTAGCATCAATTGCCGTTAGCAGAAGACTATCTTTAGGCTGTCTGCAAATTTGGAGGTGTGGCTTTCTATGCCATCATCCAAGTCATTAATAAATACAGTCGATAATTGAGCGGCCAACATCGATCCCTGGTCGCATCCTGCAAATTTGAGTACCTGCCAATTTTCTCTACTCTCTGCGGGTGAAATTGACTGGCACCCTGATTGGGGGCGGTAACCTGCCAGGGCCGGAACATTTCGTGCCCAGCAAGGAAGTCCTGCCGCCACCACGGAATTGCCCTCATCACCCTTGAAAGGAAGCGAAGTGCAAACTCCCACGCTCCACTTCCTTTGGGGGTGGTAACCAGGGCTATAAAAAAGGGAGCAATTTCGCCCCCTCTGTCTCCTGTTGCTCAGCCAATTTCCTAACCAGGTCAATAATCTAGCTTCAATTCCATGGGCTTCAACCTTATTTAACAGTCTCATGAGGGACTTATCAAATACCTTCTAGAAGTCCATATAACTAACATTCATAGACATTGCCATATCCACTACTTTAATAACCTCTTCAAAAAATTCCATCAGTTTAGTCAGGCATGACCTAATTTTTACAAATCCATGCTGGCTCTCTCTGATCAGCTGAAAATATTCAAGGTGTTCAGTTACCTTATACATAATTATAGACTAGTAATTTCACAACAGATGTTAGGCTAACTGGTCTAGAATTCCATGGTTTCCCTCTCACCATTCTTAAATAGCAGAGTGACATGCGCAATTTCCCAATCTAAAGCAATGGTTCCTGAATTGAGAGTACTTTGGAAGATTGTAGTTCAGGCATCTGCTCACCTACTTCCTTTAAAAATGCTGGGATGGGAACCATCTGGTCCTGGGGATGTCACTCTCTAGTGTCATTATTTTCTTAATTACTATTATTTTGCTTATTTTTATTTTGTTGAGTCCCTGTCCCTGATTCAATATTAGTTTCCTTGGGATTTCCAACATGCTATCCTCATCCTCCACTGTAAATACTAACAAAGCAATTATTCAACATGGCCACCATTTCCTTATTATCATTGACAATATCACCGTTATCACTTTTCAATTCATTGGCACAATGTTTGGCATCTGGAATTTACTTATTCTCAAAAAGTTACTAATTTCTCATTTCTTAATTTTAAAAAGAGTTTTCCTTCAGTGCACTGCACAGAAAACAAGACAAATGATCTATACTAACAATTATACATCTATGCACACTTCCTGTCAACTTCTCACATTATAAATTCCCGTGTTCATATTTATAATGGAAACGGTTTCCGTATTTATAATGGAAACCATCTATATAAATGCATCACGGTGTAAGTGCCTTTGCAACAGTGGTGGTGTTGTAGCATCTAGGTTTTGCATCTCCCAGCTCCTCGGCTTGCAATGAATTAAAATTCCAATGCTCCAAATAACACTACTGCTCAGATTCCCAAATGGTGCAAAGTTTTGATATTTAAGTATAAATGTATTATATCCTTAAAGGTAGCAGGACAAGTTGATAAAGTGGTTTAAAAAAGCATATGGGTTACTTGGGTTTATAAATAGAGGCATAGAATAGAAGAGAGATCATGCTAGAACTTTATAAATCACTGGTTAGGCCTCAGCTGGAGTATTGTGGACAGTTCTTCGCATCACACTTTAGGAATGATGTAACAGCCTTATAAAGGGTACAGGGGATGTTTACCAGGGATGAGGGACTTCAATTATGGAGGAAAGGTTGCAAAAGTTAGAACTGTTCTCTTTGGAATAGAGAAGGTTAAGAGGTGACCCAATAGAGGTTTTCAAGACAATGATGGGTTTTGATACAGTAAAGACTGTCCCTTCTGGTGAGTGAGTCAATAACCAGAGGTCACAGATTTAAAATCATTGACAAAAGATCGAGAGGGGAGATGAGGTGAATTTTTTTCACTCACGAGTTGTCAGGATCTGGAACACTACCTGAAAAGGTGGTGGAAACGGATTCCATAAATAATTTTAAAAGGGAGTTGGACAAGTGCTTGAGGGTGAGGAACTTAAGTGTCCACGGATAAAAAAAATGTGGGAGAGGGACGAAGCAGGACTGCTCTTTCAAAAGAGCCAGCACAGGTAGAATGGGCTGATTGGCCTCCTTCTGTGTTCTAAGTTTCTATGATTCGATGAATACGGTGTTGCATTTGAAGTTAATGCTGTAAATATGAAGTTGTATGACCAATTGATTACAATGGGGCCAAGGCCAGCCTCCATGACTGTCCCTAACTGAACACACGGGATGTCCAACTATCAGCCCCTTAGGAAACTCCTGACCCCCACCCCGAAAGCAATATTGCAACGCTCACTCCCTCCTTCACCATCACGCCAAGCAAGTTTCCAGCTCTGACTGTGCATAAAGAAAGATTTCAGTTTCCAAACACCTTCCATTCAGCAAGGTTTTGGCCCTCAATCTCAAATATTTGAACAAGATTTTTTTCTAACCCCTTCTCTCCAAGCCAGTGATCAAGAATTCAACTTCAACACCTCCCACACCTCCAGACTGCATTTCCTATCAATAGCATACCTCCTCCTCACACAATCACCTGCATTTTCCCTCCCCAATGGATGGCTGTTCCATGCCATAATCCTCTATTCCAACTGATCTGAATTCTGCTTCCTCAGTATTTCCTCTCCCATTGTCTTCTCCCTCCACTCACCACCTCTTCCTCCCCCTCCTCCCCACTCATTTGCCTGCTCCTCTGCCTCTTTCATCCACTTTGGTTCCTTTATCCTCATCCTATAACCATGCTTGACCAGAAAAAAAAAATACCTGTGTGCAACCCCATGAGAGATTGTATATTAATAACAAAGATTGAACTATTTTGTAAGCACAAGGAAATAATGTACGACTTTAAAATGCTGGCTGAATTATATCCATTTATTCCCCCATATTCTAATCCCACTTCATCTGAATATTACACTTGGTCTTGACTCCTTGTGTGCAAAGCCACAGGTGATCGACTAATAATACATTAATTGGCTTACGAATGGGCGTACTTCCTGTTGTCTTTCCTGAATCACGATTTTGTCATGACTTGCGACACTTGATAACAACTGTTTATAGTACTTTTACTGCATAAACTGGAAGATTAAAGTACCATTGTGCTTAACTGAAACTGTCTTTAAATTCTCTCACCATTAGTCACACTGTGGCAGAAGCTGCCCAGTCAAATTTCTTGATTTCCCCAAGTCAGGTAAATTCATTTAAATTTCATTCCCTACTGAAGAACTTATTATTTACTGTAATGTGGAATTTGGGACTAATTTTGTACCAGTGGCTTAACTCAACCTTGAAAAAGTAAATTTCATTCACTTCCATCCTAACTTGAAGTTATATTACATCTGATCATAAATTTGTGTACTGATGGATTATGGGAATGTTTTTATATAAAGAATAAATAATTTGTTGTTGACAAAGTGCAAGAAAATAATGAATTCTATCCAGGTCATTACAATCCAACCTGCTCTATTTGATGGAAAGAGAGTTTTTTTTTAAATGATGCATCGCCAAGTAGTTTGCAGCAAACTTCAGGCAGACAAACTGGTGAACTGGGCAGATGAAACAGAGGAGTGGCATTGGAAGAGGATGCTGTGGTCAACAGTGTTGGAAGTCTGTAGATGGGTTAAGAATGATGAGGTTAAACAGTGCACCACAGTCACAGCCAAAAATAGGATGTCATTTGTGGCTTAGATTTGGGCCGTTTCAGTGCTGAGACAGGGTGGAAACATGTTTGGAGTGATTTAAACATGGGAGTTGTGGACAAGATGGGCATGGATTTGGGAGGGGACCACACATTAAAAGGACTTCAAGAACGTTCAGCACTGTACAAGGCTAAACTCCTTATGTGCAATGCCGCACGAGATAAGCTATTTTTTAAAAAATGAATGCATAATAATTTCCTTTTGTGTGTCTAACTTATTTTTAGGCTTTCTTCAAAGGTTTCTGAATGAAATTAATGTCAGCACTGAACAAAACTCAGTCTACAGTGATTTAAGCAGCCTGTTGTGCTTGTAGCATATAAGCAAGTGGCTTTATATTTTCCAGTAATTAAAAGTTCTGTTGCCATTCTATTGCTTTTTCCAACTCCAAATCATGAATTGCAGTGATTCTGTTAGCTATTTTTCCAAGATTCGTTTTCAAGCAGACTTACGCGCATGAAGACACACGGGAATCCCATTCGTGCAAATAATACAAGTAGTATTAATTTTTGTCAGAAAGAGAAATGTGAAGAACATAAGAGCATGTGTGAAAGAAACAAATATCTAGTTGGGATCACAATGCTGTACCATTGTTACACCCCTGGGTTACACATGGCTGCGTACCAATCGGGAGGTCCCGCACAACTGCTGCCGCTGGAAGATACCTCGCAGCAAATTTAAAAGGCACTGCACACTTAGACCGCAAATTAGAGGGAACATTGAATGTAGATACAGGACAGTGTGAGCATTCGCCCATAAAAGTAAGATACTCCGACTACTTACAGCAGCGACTATCACCACTAAACCCACTAATCCCAAGAAGCTTTCTATGGCAGACCCAAGTTTCTCACAAAGGTTACATGAACATCGGAGGACCATGACAACACTAATGTAAAAACTTTTTCCAATTTGTGGCAAAACTAGGTAAGCCAATGTCTGCAGCGCATGTGAGATGCCAAGAATGAATGACTGAAGAGTACTGTTAAATGCCAAGTCTCTTGGCAGCTCATGACAATCACAGTGTATTTCTGGTGGCATGCCATGCATAGGAACAGTAGTAGGCCATTCAGTCCCTTAAGCCTGTTCCACCATTCAATTAGATCATGGCTGATCTGTATCTTAACTCTATGTACCCATCTTTGTTACGTAACCCTTAGATTTTGTTAAGCAAAGGTTTTATCAATCTCAGTTTTGACATTTTCAATTGACCTAACCTCAACAGCTTTTGGGAGTGTGTTCCAGATTCCCACTAACCTTAGCGTGAAGAAGTGCTTCTGGACATTACCCCCGAATGGCTTAGCTCTAATTTTAAGGTTATGCCCCCTTGTGCTCGACTTCTCCACCAAAGGAAATAGTTTATCTCTATCTACCCCATCAACTCCTCTGATTTATCTTAAATACCTCAATTAGATCACCCCATAATCTTCTATACTGAAGGGAATACAAGCCTAGTCTTTGCAACCTGTTATTCTGGTGAACCTGCACTGCATCCACTCCAAGGCCAATATATCCTTTCTGAGGTGCGATGTCTAGAAGTGAATGCAGTACTCCAGATGGGGGTCAAACCAGAGCTCTGTACAGCTGCAACATAACTTTCACCCCTTTGTATTCCACCCTCGAGACATTCCATAGCCTTTTTAAATAATACCAACGATTTTAAGTGTAATACCTGATATAGACTCTGCAGGGTATTAAAATGCACCTTGCCTGTTCAACAAAGACCATTCACTGGCAGGAGTTCATAGATGTGACTCCAGGCCACTTGCACGAACTCAAATAAATAAAAGACAATAAAAAAAAGTGTTAGACTAGGATTGCTCCATCTAGAATTGCTCAGTTTCGTGGAACAGGGCATGCATCTCCTGGCTGCTGCTGCTCATACTTCAGGAGATCTTAGCGCTTTAAGTTTTATGTTGCAGCATCAAGACCTCCACTTCCACCCCGCCCAACCACCTGATGTCCCACCCACCACACCACCACAGAGAGCCGGGTATTGGTTGGGCGCCGAAAACAATCGGGTGGACAACGTAAGAGAGGGAAACTGAGAGTCAATGTAATTGGAGTACAGGCAGGTAGGGACCAGCATTTTCTGAAGAGCAGGGAGCAGCAGCAGCAATATGATGAGTGAGAGAGGTGTCGTGAAAAGAACAGCCAGTGAAAGGGGTGAGTGAAACCTGGGGACTTATTGTGGTTAAATAAATGAAAGATTGTTTCCACTACTGGACTAATGGGGAACAAGGGGACGGAAAATTTTCACTGGAAGAACCAAGGGGTAAGAACCATCTTGAACTGAGGGCTATTATGCCATGGGATGCTTCACCACAATTGGCTGTTGAGGAAAAGTCTAGACCATCATTTAAAGGGAAATGGGATAATATAAAAAGATCGGGGGGGGGGGGGGGGGAAGAAGGGGCGACAAGAGAGCGCCAGCACTGGCACCAAAGGCCTAGGCTTTCTCTTGTGCTATAATTTCTATCATTCTATGAAAATTCTCCTTTATTGACTCAGAGGCCAGGATGTCATTTAGAAAAGGTTGGTGCCGAGTTGGGTTTAGGACAATGTATCATGTGAGAAGTGCCCGCTGCCCTTTGTGCGATCTCATGGTTCACTTCAACCGTGCCAACCAGTTTTGACGTGAGGTCCAAGTAGAGATCGGCTTTGACTGAAGCTTCCAGTTTAGAGATGGCAACTTCACACACAACTCTAGTCTAAATCCCAGTCCAAATAGATAAGGAGAAAGAACAGCCGTATTAAAAGTGGCATTGACTGGGGAGCCTAACCGCACCTTGTGTACTGCAGGCTGACTTTGGCTGTAATTTCAAGGTGAATATCAACTGGTTATAGGATTACTACTAGTTAAACTTACAGGTAGGGTGTTGGGGCATTACACCTATTACTACCAGCTACATTAAGACTACCAGTGAGTTATTGGATTACTTTTGATTATGAGGGGAATCTGAGTGTTACCAGTATTACTTCTGTGATTATCATTGCAATTTCAGTGAGTTACTATTAGTTATTGGTGGAATCAAAGTTCCTCCCACCTGGTTTCCCCTCTGCAAATCGCTTCCCAACCTTAGATTTCCCCTTTTCGCCTGCTCGCGGGTGATCTCCAGATTCATGGAACTTCTTGCACAATGGTTGCTGGTGCAAAACCACGAGCAAAGATACTCAACGACAGGGGACTTAACCTTAATAAAAAAGTAAATGCAATAACATTTGCAGGTCAGACACCATAATCAAACTTTCAGTAATGTCTCCAAGCAGAGTTGGAAATCCGAAGTAAGAATGGAAGACGATTAACCATAGGAGAATTATTTTGTAATGGGAGGAAAGCTGCATGAAGTTCAAAATGAAGCCAATTTATATGGTAGTTAACCGTTTATCAATGATTATATCCTGTTATTTAAAGCTGGAAATACTTTTTTGGGGTGGTGGGAAGTCTGTGTTGCAAACTTTTTCACACTTGTTAAAAAAAAATTATTTGGACTCAAAATGATAAGAGATGTCACTGCGACAAAACAGAATCCCAACACCTATCACGACATCAGGATACGAATAATGAGCAACAGCCTTGGCTCACTGGTGGAACTCGAGCCTGACTCATAAGGTCATAGGTTCAAGTCTAAGCTCGATTCAAACTCGGGTCCCAGAGGTTGAAAGGAGGTGGTTAGGTCAGTTTTGGGTCAGAGCAGAAAGAATCTTGCTGTGCCTCTTGCTGTGATATACCAGGAATTTCTTTTTGGAGAATATGCAGCACGGGAAAGATAAACATCAGTAAAACTTGAATTAAAAAATATTCTGCTTTATTACAAAGTAGAATTATCACAGTAGGATTAAAATCTATGAATGTGATTCAACACCCAATAAGGCAAAAAATGTTTTTACCCAAGGATCTTTGATAAAACTAAATATTCAGGATCAACACCCAGAGCTGATGATGCTGATCAATGTAGCATCTGACTGATGGTGGGTCCAATCATACTCAGGTTTAAGTATTTAAAAAAACTGCTTCATACTCCTTCTGTTTTGGTCTTGTGAATAACTTGCAATAACAATTTCTGAAATTCTCAAATCTATTTATTACAGATTTGAGAACAAGAACATCTTTCATTTATACAGCAGGTTAAAAACAATTTAAACCGCTTCATAGGGGCTCAAGGAAAGCAGACTCCAAGCCAAAGAGAGATTAGGGGCTCAATTTCCCCAATGCCATTTTTTGGCAGATTGCCAGTTTCACGCCCTTTTTTTTGGATCCGACTACCTCAAAAAAACCAACTTGCAAGTATTCCCGTTCTATTTTTTGAAATTGGCGCTGCGCAGCCTGTCCTTTATCTTCGGAGGGTGAAGTCTAATGTCTGCTCCAAAAAAAAACGATGCACATGCGCGAAAAAAAATGAAATTTTTGATGTGACTGCTATGGACGCGCATGCCCAGTAGACCTCAAAGTGGCATTCGGCCACTTTTAAAGAGCCAGTTGTGTGTGAGAACTTTAATTCTCATTGGAAAAATCAGAGCTGCAATACAATATGCAACGCAGCTCAAGGACTAAGAATTTCTCACAGGATGAAGTGGAGACACAGTTACTGTAATTGAGGCCAGATGGCACTAGCTGGACACCAGCAGAGGTCACATAAAAGTTTCACCAAAAGAAATTAAGAAACGCTGGAACCAACTTGCAGAAGATTACTGTGCAATGGTGACCACCCCGAGGTCTGGAGGCCAGTACAGAAAGAAGTGACAGTACCTTGGTCAAGTAGTTAGTCTAAGTAATATTTTCATTTATTCACTGGAATTGCAATTGTAAATGTGATCATCTGTATATATCCCACCCAGCAGAAAGACACCCGCTCTAAAAAGTTGTATTTTCATCTTTGCAGAGGAAGGTGGCACACAACAAAAGGGAAAGAACTCGAACAGAACGAGACCCAGCAAATCTGCACCCACTGACACCTTAGAAGACAGGGTCGCTGCTTTGATGGGTCCTGCCTGGAGAAAAGCAACCAGCACTGCACAAGCTGGGCCCACACGCGAGGGAGAGGGCAAGTCCTGCAAATTCAACAGTCTGGCTTTGCGAAATATTAAGTACTGCGCGGGCTAGCCATGCTTTGGTTCATGGGGATGCCACTGTCAGCTACGCTTTGGTTGATGCAATGTGCTATCATTCATTGTGGTCCTTCACATGAGCCTGCTGCCTGCGGTGTGTGAGCCTACTCATGGCCACCCTGACCCCGCCTCTGCTGCTAACCATTTGTCTGTTCTGTTATATTTTGCAGAACTTGAGGCCAATCCTGGCGAGGCTGAAGCCGATGCAGTTGACGATTCCGATGTGGACAAGCCTGAAGAGAGCATCTTCCAATCTCAACTTCCAAACCAAAAGCATGGGGGTGAGGGGGAGGTGGAGAGGCAGGGAGAGGGGATGGATGAAGCCCCCACTCTTGTATTCACTCTGGAGGAGGTGCAGGTGCCGCCCATTGAGGGGCCAGGTCCTTTCCCGAGTGGTACGAGTGTTGGGACATTGCATGGTTTCTCAGTCCGCGGATGGGAATTCCAGTGGGGTGCATCGAGCCACAGCCAGGGTGAGGAGGGGGAAGGAGAGCTCGACCGCGGTCTCCTGAGATGCAGGATCTAACAGATGTGGTTTAGATGATGGCAACAAGTGCAGAGAGCATTGACCTTACACGATCACTCCTGGACACCATCAGTGGGGTGGGGTGATGAGGTCTCGGGACAGTCGGGAGAAGTAACAACATTCTCACGAGAAATGGGAACACTGTAGGGGCACATGAGGGAGGGAATGTCGCAGGCAGCTGATCCTCATGTGCACCGACATTGTGAGGGAATGTCGGAGTTAGCTGCTGTAATAAGGGAACACGTCCAGACCCCACGCCCATTGACAGAATCAACTGCCACTCCCATTCCAAATCACCAGGCCAGCCTCTAATCAGGCCCAAGCTGGGCCTTCTAGATTACCACCTGCCCACGCCCATCAAGAAGTGGAAGTGCGCATTACCCAAGATGTTCGAAAGAATAAGCTTGGTACCAACCCGAGAAACGCTGCGCCATCGCCTGCGGGCAAGGATGGAGTCAACAAGACCAAGTGCAGCAGGCGGTCTTAGAATAAGGTGGAGGAGAGATGGGTGCAGCCTTTCTTTGCAGCTGTTATTATTATTGTTGTTACTGTTGTAACTGTCCTCAAATTAAACGTTTTTTGTAAGTTATGTAAATTCACAAGTTTAAAAGTTTGTAAGTGATCTTAAAGTTTGATACAAGAATATTTTTATTAAAGTTAAGTTAAATACAAACAAATGTTAAACTTTTGAATAAAATATATTTTAAATTATAACTGAAGCATTTTCATTATCTGTTCCATTATTATCAGAACTTTCTGAACTAAAGAATCATTTCCATTATTTGTTCCATTAACACAAGACAACATTACGGAACAGGTCCAAACAGTAAATATGGTCCATTTGTAATAGTTGCCGCTGAGCCTTCAGGCAGCACAGTGTTCACGGATGAATTGCTGGTGCAAGGCTCGAGCAATCGTTAAAGGGGCACGATGGCCCACCCTCCTCCGCCGTCGTGCTCCGGGTTCAGGTAGTTGCATGGCTTCCTCGTCGTCCTCCTCCTCGTCCGCATCTTCCTCCTCATCAACAGCCACTATCAGGTGGGTCTTCTACTACCAGCTGCTGCTGCCGCATGATGGCTAAGTTATGCAGCATGCAGCACAGAACAGCGAACTGACTAACAATCTCAGGGGAGTATTGCAAGTAGCCTCCGGAATGGTCCAGGCATCAGAAACGCTGTGCGTGGCAATGTGCGACATGTTATATTCCTGGTCAGCTTCCATCTTGAGTTACGCGTAGGGGTATCATGAGCCAGCTGGCAAGGTCATACCCTTTGTCTCCCAGCAGTCAGCTCTGCCCTTCTGGCTGCTGCTGAACATGGCAGATATAGCGCTCTCTTGTAGGATGAACGCATCATGGGTGCTCCCAGAGTATCTCGCATCAACTGACATGATGCAATGCATGTTGTCACACACGAGCACATTCACGGAGTGGAAGCCTTTTCTGTTCCTGTACACATCGGAATCCTCCAAAAGGTGCTCGTAAGGTGATGTGGTTACAATCAATGCAGCCCCGTACCTTTGGGAAGTCAGCAATCCTGGAGAAGCCCACAGCCCTGTCATGCATTGCCTGGGCGGTCATGGGGAACTTTATGTAGTCATTCCTTCGGGTATATAGTGCAGTAGTCACCTGCCGAATGCAGGTATGTTGCATGTTGAGAAATGGCGCACACATCCCCTGTTGTAGCCTGGAATGATCCAGATACATGGAATGAAAGTGCAGCTATAATCTTCACTTCAACTGACAAAGCAGTCCTCCTGACACTTGTAGATTGCAGGTCTGCTTTTACTAACTCTCAGATTTTGGTTACAACTTCTTTGCGGAAACGCAGCCTTCTGACACAGTCTGCAACACTCAGGTGCAGGTATGATCGCCTATGTCGATATACCCTATGTGGGTAAGGCCTCCTGCCCATCATCCTACGTGCTCTGAGGTTCCTCATGCTATGATGTCGAATCAATCATCTCCTCCGCAGCACCATCATGCAGAAGGCTTGGACGAGGTATGGCATTGTCAATATTGCCCCTATAATTAAATTGTACCTTTGCAAGAAGCTCAAACAGCAGGACAAGGAGTTAAAGCTTCTCTGCTCTCTCTCTCTTTCCCCACAGTCGAGGCCTTAGTATGGACCACACCCTTGTCTGTGCGTGCACAATAGGCTTGCTTAGAACGGGAAGCAAGGCAATCAAATGAGGACATTTGGGGCAGCGAAGTCCAATGCAATTCTTTAATTTTGGATTTATTTTCAAACTACCACACCACCACCGACTAAACATCTCCTCACCGGGGTCAAGCGTCGGCAAGTAGAATCGCCCCCTCGCCCGGACACGGGGGCTCGGCAAACACCCATTCCCCACCAGGCGTCTTTTGAAGCTGCTGCATAGTCGAAGGCTTCTCATGTCTTCAGTTCGGCTTCCACCTCGACTTCTTTTGAAGCCAAGCCCCAAGCCAGTGTCCAGACGAGGGAGCAATTCGTCAGCAGACGCTCCAACCCACAAGCCCGGTGAGGAGACATTCGGTGGTGGCGTGGCACTTGGAAAGAAATCTAAAATTAAAGAATTGCATTAACTTCCATTTTCTCAGTTTTAAGTTTAAAAAAATTAAGCTTCATGATGCATATCTGATGTCTTCTCGACTCCCTCCAAATCTTCGCATAAAAACAATAGCGTCTTTCTACGCCGATTTTTAAATGTGCGCTGGTTTTTCTGAAGTGCCCAGAAGGTTTTTTTGGGAGTGGTCTCATAGAAACATAGAAAATAGGTGCAGGAGCAGACCATTCAGCCCTTCGAGCCTGCACCGCCATTCAATATCATGGCTGATCATGCAACCTCAGTACCCCACCCCGGCCTTCTCTCCATACCCTCTGATCCCTTTAGCCGTAAGGGCCACATCTAACTCCCTTTTGAATATGTCCAATGAACTGGACTCCACAACTTTCTGTGGCAGAGAATTCCACAGGTTCACAACTCTCTGGGTGAAAAAGTTTCTCCTCATCTCAGTCCTATATGGCTTACCCCTTATCCTTAGACTGTATCTCCTGGTTCTGGACTTCCCCAACATCAAGAACATTCTTCCTAAATCTAATCTGTCCAGCCCAGTCAGAATTTTATACGTTTGAGATCCCCTTTCATTCTTCTAAATTCCAGTGAGTATAAAGCCTAGCCGATCCAGTCTCTCCTCGTATATCAGTCCTGCCATCCCAGGAATCAATCTGGTGAACCTTCGCTGCACTCCCTCAATAGCAAGCACATTCTTCCTCAGATTAGGAGACCAAAACTGCACACAATACTCAAGGTGTAGTCTCACCAAGACCCTGTACAACTGCAGCAAGATCTCCCTGCTCCTATACTCAAATCCCCTCGCTATGAAGGCCAGCATGCCATTTGCTTTCTTTACTGCCTGCTGTACCTGCATACCTACCTTCAATGACTGATGTACCATGACACCCAGGTCACGTTGCACCTCCCCTGTTTCTAATCTGTCACCATTCAGATCTGCCTTCCTGTTTTTGCCACCAAAGTGGATAATCTCACATTTATCCAAATTATACTGCATCTGCCATGCATTTGCCCATTCACCTAACCTGTCCAAGTCTCCCTGCAGCCTCTTAGCATCCTCCTCGCAGCTCGCCCTGCCACACAGCTTAGTGTCATCTGTAAACTTGGAGATATTACATTCAATTCCTTCGTCTAAATCATAAATGTATATTGTAAATAGCTGGGGTCCCAGCACTGAACCCTGCACCACCCCACTAGTCACTGCCTGCCATTCTGAAAAGGACCGTTTATTCCCACTCTTTGCTTCCTGTCTGCCAACCATTTCTCTATCCACGTCAATACATAACCCCCAATACCATGTGCCTTAATTTTGCACACTAATCTCTTGTGTGGGACCTTGTCAAAAGCCTTTTGAAAGTCCAAATACACCACATCTACTGGTTCTCCCTCACCCCTCTACTAGTTACATTCTCAAAAAATTCTAGATTTGTCAAGCATAATATCCCTTTCATAAACCCATGCTGACTTGGACCGGTCCGGTCACTGCTTTCCAAATGCGCTATTACATCTTTAATAATTGATTCCAGCATTTTCCCCACCACTGATGTTAGGCTAACAGTTCTATAATTCCCCGTTTTCTCTCTCCCTCCTTTTTTAAAAAGTGGGGTTACATTAGCTACTCTCCAATCCATAGGAACTGATCCTGAGTCCAAGGAATGTTGGAAAATGACCACCAATGCATCAACTATTTCTAGGGCCACTTCCTTAAGTACTCTGGGATGCAAACTATCAGGTCCTCGGAATTTATCAGCCTTCAGGCCCTTCAATTTCCCCAATACCATTTCCTGACTAATAAGGATTTCCCTCAGTTCTCCCTTCTCGCTAGACCTCAGGTCCCCTAGTATTTTCGGGAGGTTAGTCAAGTCTTCTTTAGTGAAAACAGAACCAAAGTATTTGTTCAATTGGTCTGCCATTACCTTTTTCCCCATTATGAATTCACCTGATTCTGACTGCAAGGGACTTACATTTGTCTTCACTAATCTTTTTCTCTTTACATATCTATAGAAGCTTTTGCAGTCAGTTTTTATGTTCCCTGCAAGCTTACTCTCATACTCTATTTTCCCCTTCCTAATTAAACCCTTAGTCCTCCTCTGCTGAATTCTAAATTTCTCCCAGTACTCAGGTTTGCAGCTTTTTCTGGCCAATTTATATGCCTCTTCCTTGGATGTAATACTCTCCCTAATTTCCCTTGTTAGCCAGGCCTGTGTCACCTTCCCTTTTTTATTTTTACACCACACAGGGATGTACAATTGTTGCAGTTCATCCATGTGATCTTTAAATATCTGCCATTGCCTATCCACCGTCAATCCTTTAATTATTATTCGCCAGTCTATCCTCGCCAATTCACGTCTCATACCGTCAAAGTTTCCTTTCTTTAAGTTCAGGACCCTCGTCTCTGAATTAACTGTGTCACTCTCCAATTTAAATGAAGAATTCTACCATATTATAGTCTCTCTTCCCCAAGGGGCCTCGCACGACTAGATCGCTAATTAGTCCTCTCTTGTTGCACAAGACCCAGTGTAGGATGGCCTGCTCTCTAGTTGGTTCCTCGATATATTGGTTTAGAAAACCATCCCTTATACACTCCAGGAAATCCTCCTCCACCGTATTGCTACCAGTTTGGTTAGCCCAATCAATATGTAGATTAAAGTCACCCATGATAACTGCTGTAACCCTTATTGCACACGTCCCTAATTTCCTGTTTCATGCCATCCCCAACCTCCCTACTACTGTTTGGTGATCTGAACACAACTCGAACGTTTTCACAACTCTACCCATATAGATTCCACATCATCCAAGCTAATGTCCTTCCTTACTATTGCATTAATCTCCTCTTTAACCAGTAACGCTACCCCATCTCCTTTTCCTTCCTGTCTATTGAGTACCCCTGGATATGGAGTTCCCAGCCTTGGTTACCCTGGAGCCATATCTCCGTAATCCCAATTATATCATATCCGTTAACATCCATCTGTGCCATCAAAGGAGAAATATAAATTGGCCAAACTTGCGCAAACATCAGGTTACGCAAAAAAAAACTAACCTAAAAAAATTGTAACCGAGATACGCAGGTGCACAAACTTTGCGGAAACTTGGATATTTTAAATTTAGGCCAAAAAAAAGCAGCATGTGCCAAAAAAAATGCAGATAACTAGGCAAAATTGAGCCCTAGAAGGGGTGACCAAAGCTTAGAAGAAGTGTGTTTTAAGGAGGGTTGTTAAATGACATGGAGAAATAGAGAAGCAATGCCACAGCGTAGCACCAATGCAGCTAAAGGCATCACTGCCAATGGTGTTACAAATAGAGCAGAAATGTACAAGAGACCAGACTCAGAGGAATGGTGAGATCGGGAGAGGTAATTTCAGGCTGGAAGAGGTTAGAGAGTTAGGGAGAGGCAGCCAATGAGGGATTTAAAGACAAAGATAATTTCAAATTTGGGTCATTTGGTGGGGGGGAGGGGGGGGCAGGTGCATTGCAAGTCAGCCAATACAGTGGTGATGGGCAAACATGGCCAGTGGAGGAGGATATGGACATCAAAGTTTTAGTTTGCATAGGGAGGACGGTGCGAGTCCAGCCAGAAGAATACTGCAATAGTCATGTCTGGAGGGAACAAAGGCATTAAGAAGATTTCATCAGCAGATGGGATAAATTAGAGGCAAAGGGTGGATGATGTTACAGAGGAGGAAGTAGACAGCATTTTGTGGAGAGGATATGGGGTCGGAAGCTCAGTTTAGTCAAGGTTGCGAACTGTCTGGTACAGCCTGAGACTGGTTCAGCCTGAGACTATGGGGCTGATGTTGAACGTAGGCAGTTTGACAGGATCTGAAGAGGAGGGCTTCATCTACCCAATGTTTAGCAGGAAGTTACCGATCATCCAATGCTGAATGTCAGACAAGCAGTCTGATGCAAGGATGGAGCAGAGGTGTCAAATTTTGTGTTCATTCATTGCTGGCAAGGCCAGCATTTATTGCCCATCCCTAACTGCCCTAGAAGGGCTGGTTGAGTCACATGCAGGCCAGACTGGCAGATAAAGGACCAGATGGGTTTTTATGATAATCCGGTAATTTCATGGTCACCATTACTGACACTAGCTTTTTACTTTAATTTATTTAATTATTTTGTGGAATTTAAATTCCCCATCTTGAACTGAAGTGGGATTTGAACTCATGAACTGGATCAATAATCCCGGCCTCTGGATTACTCGTCTAGTAATATAACCACTATGCTACCGTACTCCATGTTTAGAACACCAAATCAAAGCAATTTTGGACCCAAGTTTGCCTCCCCAGTTAAAACGGCGCATCCGACTTTGTAGAAGAAAAACGGCGCGAAAACTTACCTCGGTATTCTCCCCGCTCCTTGGAACGTCGCAGGCCTGGTGTGGTGCAGCACAAGCAGTGGGAGGCGGAGCCAGGTCCCAGCGCTGAAAACAGTGCCGGGACCTCTGCACATGCGCGCTAGAGTGTGCGCGCATGAGCAGTAGCTCCTCGCCCCCACAATCTCTGCGTCTGCTCTGCAGGCCGTTTGGGAGGGGCCCGAAGCACGTCGTAGCTCCTCGCCCCCTAGAAACCTGCATAGCTTCCTTGTTAATAGGGAGAATAGTATTTATTGTTACAAGTTATAGCATAGCAAGTGATAAGTATAATTGGTATTTCGGTGTACTGATCTGAATATGTCTCAAATGAATTCATGTCAAAAGATGATTTGATTCCTTTCAGCCTTGGATCAGGGGATTTACAGATTAGAAACACTTGGAACTTTGGCCCAAGGCACGTGAAGGAACCAATCGATTTAGCTCAAATTTTCTTCGTTACAGGGATTGTTTGAATTCTTGGCTGAGTGAAGTTCCACAATTCAAAGGAGCCAGTTCCCATTATTTCAGTGAGGTTGCAGACAAATGTAGGATTTCTGCAATTTTAGCTGGCACAGGTTCGATGGGCTCTGCAGGCTGTGTGGGAGGGGCCCGAAGCGCGTCACCCCTATCCCTGGCCGAATGGGCTCCCTCATCGGCAGCCCGCTGCCTTCCCTTCACATAAAGGTAGGACTTCTATTTTTTATTTGTTATTGATTGATTGCTTATTACTTTGGTCATGGTGCTTTAGATGCAGGATTAGAAACATAGAAAATAGGTGCAGGAGTAGGCCATTCGGCCCTTCGAGCCTGCACCGCCATTCAATGAGTTCATGGCTGAACATGCAACTTCAGTACCCCATTCCTGCTTTCTCACCATACCCCTTGATCCCCCGAGTAGTAAGGACTACATCTAACTCTTTTTTGAATATATTTAGTGAATTGGCCTCAACAACTTTCTGTGGAAGAGAATTCCACGGGTTCATCACTCTCTGGGTGAAGAAGTTTCTCCTCATCTCGGTCCTAAATGGCTTACCCCTTATCCTAAGACTGTGACCCCTGGTTCTGGACTTCCCCAACATTGGGAACATTCTTCCTGCATCTAACCTGTCTAAACCCGTCAGAATTTTAAACGTTTCTATGAGATCCCCTCTCATCCTTCTAAACTCCAGTGAATACAAGCCCAGTTGATCCAGTCTTTCTTGATATGTCAGTCCCGCCATCCCGGGAATCCATCTGGTGAACCTTCGCTGCACTCCCTCAATAGCAAGAATGTCCTTCCTCAAGTTAGGAGACCAAAACTGTACACAATACTCCAGGTGTGGCCTCACCAAGACCCTGTACAACTGTAGTAACACCTCCCTGCCCCTGTACTCAAATCCCCTCGCTATGAAGGCCAACATGCCATTTGCTTTCTTAACTGCCTGCTGTACCTGCATGCAAACCTTCAATGACTGATGTACCATGACACCCAGGTCTCGTTGCACCTCCCTTTTTCCTAATCGGTCGCCATTCAGATAATAGTCTGTCTCTCTGTTTTTACAACCAAAGTGGATAACCTCACATTTATCCACATTATACTTCATCTGCCATGCATTTGCCCACTCACCCAACCTATCCAAGTCACTCTGCAGCCTCATAGCATCCTCCTCGAAGCTCACACTGCCACCCAACTTAGTGCCATCCACAAATTTGGAAATACTACATTTCATCCCCTGGTCTAAATCATTAGTGTACAATGTAAACAGCTGGGGCCCCAGCACAGAACCTTGCGGTACCCCACTAGTCACTGCCTGCCATTCTGAAAAGTACCCATTTACTCCTACTCTTTGCTTCCTGTCTGCCAACCAATTCTCAATCCACGTCAGCACACTACCCCCAATCCCATGTGCTTTAACTTTGCACATTAATCTCTTGTGTGGGACCTTGTCGAAAGCCTTCTGAAAGTTCAAATATACCACATCAACTGGTTCTCCTTTGTCCACTTTACTGGAAACATCCTCAAAAAATTGCAGAAGATTTGTCAAGCATGATTTCCCTTTCACAAATCCATGCTGACTTGGACCTATCATGTCACCTCTTTCCAAATGCGCTGCTATGACATCCTTAATAATTGATTCCATCATTTTACCCACTACCAATGTCAGGCTGACCAGTCAATAATTCCCTGTTTTCTCTCTCCCTCCTTTTTTAAAAAGTGGAGTTACATTGACTACCCTCCACTCCATAGGAACTGATCCAGAATCTATGGAATGTTGGAAAATGACTGTCAATGCATCCGCTATTTCCAAGGCCACCTCCTTAAGTACTCTGGGATGCAGACAATCAGGCCCTGGGGATTTATCGGCCTTCAATCCTATCAATTTCCCCAACACAATTTCCCGACTAATAAGGATTTGCCTCAGTTCCCCTGATTCTGACTGCAGGGGACCTACGTTTATCTTTACTAACCTTTTTCTCATTACATAGCTATAGAAGCTTTTGCAGTCCATTTTAATGTTCCCTGCAAGCTTCTTCTCGTACTCCATTTTCCCTGCCCTAATCAAACCCTTTGTCCTCCTCTGCTGAGTTCTAAATTTCTCCCAGTCCCCGGGTTCACTGCTATTTCTGGCCAATTTGTATGCCACTTCCTTGGCTTTAATACTATCCCTGATTTCCCTCGATAGCCATGGTTGAGCCACCTTCCCTTTTTTATTTTTACGCCAGACAGGAATGTACAGTTGTATTTCATCCATGCGGTCTCTAAATGTCTGCCATTGCCCATCCACTGTCAACCCCTTAAGTATCATTCGCCAATCTATCCTAGCCAATTCAAGCCTCATACCTTCAAAGTCACCCTTCTTTAAGTTCTGGACCATGGTCTCTGAATTAACTGTTTCATTCTCCATCCTAATGTAGAATTCCACCATATTATGGTCACTCTTCCCCAAGGGGCCTCACACGAGATTGCTAATTAATCCTCTCTCATTACACAACACCCAGTCTAAGATGGCCTCCCCCCTAGTTGGTTCCTCGACATATTGGTCTAGAAAACCACCCCTTATGCACTCCAGGAAATCCTCCTCCACCGTATTGTTTCCAGTTTGGTTAGCCCAATCTATATGCATAGTAAAATCACCCATGATAACTGCTGCACCTTTATTGCATGCACCCCTAATTTCCTGTTTGATGCCCTCCCCGACATCACTACTACTGTTTGGAGGTCTGTACTCAACTCCCACAAGCGTTTTCTGCCCTTTGGTATTCCGTAGCTCCACCCATACCGATTCCACATCATCCAAGCTAATGTCTTACAATTGCATTAATTTCCTCTTTAACTGGCAACGCCACCCTACCTCCTTTTCCTTTCTGTCTATCCTTCCTAAATGTTGAATACCCTTGGATGTTGAGTTCCCAGCCTTAGTCACCCTGGAGCCATGTCTCCGTGATGCCAACCACATCGTATCCGTTAACTGCTATCTGCACAGTTAATTCGTCCACCTTATTCCGAATACTCCTCGCATTGAGGCACAGAGCCTTCAGGCTTGCTTTTTTAAACACACTTTGACCGTTTAGAATTTAGAATTTTGCTGCAAAGTGGCCCTTTATGTTTTCTGCCTTGGGTTTCTCTGCCCTCCATTTTTACTCATCTCCTTTCTGTCTTTTGCTTCTGTCTCCATTTTGTTTCCCTCTGTCTCCCTGCATAGGTTCCCATTCCACTGCCATATTAGTTTAACTCCTCCCCAACAGCACGAGCAAACACTCCTCCGAGGACATTGGTTCCAGTCCTGTCTAGGTGCAGACTGCCCGGTTTGTACTGGTCCCACCTCTCCCAGAACCAGTTCCAATGCCCCAGGAATTTGAATCTCTCCCTGCTGCACCATTGCTCAAGCCACGTATTCATCTGAGCTATCCTACGATTCCTACTCTGACTAGCACGTGGCACTGGTAGCAATCCTGAAATTACTACTTTTGAGGCCCTACTTTTTAAGTTAGCTCCTTAAATTCATTGTGTAGGATCTCATCCCGTTTTTTTATCTGTATCGTTGGTACCAATCTGCACCACGACAACTGGCTGTTCACCCTCCCTTTTCAGAATGTCCTGCACCCGCTCCGAGACATCCTTGACCCTTGCACCAGGGAGGCAACATACCATCCTTGAGTCTCTGTTGCAGCCGCAGAAACGCCTATCTATTCCCCTTACAATTGAATCCCCGATCACTATCGCTCTCCCACTCTTTCTCCTGCCCTCCTGTGCAGCAGAGCCAGCCACGGTGCCATGAACTTGGCTGTTGCTGCCCTCCCCTGATGTCATCCCCCTCAACAGTACTCAAAGCGGTGTATCTGTTTTGCAGGGGGATGACCGCAGGGGACCCCAGCACTACCTTCCTTGCACTGCTCTTCCTGTTGGTCTTCCATTCCCTATCTGGCTGTGGACCCTTTACCTGCGGTCAGACCAACTCGCTACATGTGCTAATCACGTCATTCTCAGCATCGTGGATGCTCCAGAGTGAATCCATCTTCAGCTCCAATTCTGCAACGTGGTCCGTCAGGAGCTGGAAGTGGATACACTTCCCGCAGATGTAGTAGTCAGGGACACCGGAAGTGTCCCCGAGTTCCCACATAGTGCAGGAGGAGCATATCACGTGTCCGAGCTCTCCTGCCATGACTTAACCCTTAGATACACTTAATTTGGCGACAACAATGTTAACAAGTTACTTACTGATATAAAACTGATAACTATTTTTTTTGTTAATTAATTGCTTATTACTTTTTGTGCTTTGTCAGTCTTGGCGCCAGGTGCAGGTCCTCTCAGCTTCCTTGTATTTTCTTATTATTTGTTACTGAATGCTTATTTTTGTGCTTTGTTTAGTGCTTGGTGCTTTAAATGTACTGCTTTGTTTAGTGTTTGGTGTTTTATAGAAAACATAGAAAATAGGTGCAGGAGCAGGCCATTCGGCCCTTCGAGCCTGCACCGCCATTCAATGAGTCCATGGCTGAACATGCAACTTCAGGACCCCATTCCTGCTTTCCCGCCATACCCCTTGATCCCCCTAGTAGTAAGGACTACATCTAACTCCTTTTTGAATATATCCAGTGAATTGGCCTCAACAACCCTCTGTGGCAGAGAATTCCACAAGTTCACCACCCTCTGGGTGAAGAAGCCTCTCCCCATCTCAGTCCCAAATGGCCCACCCCCCATCCCTCGACTGTGATCCCTGGTTCCGGAGTTCTCAAACATTGGGAACATTCTTCCTGCATCTAACCTGCCTAAACCCGTCAGAATCGGAAACGGTTCCATGAGATCCCCTCTCATTCTTCCGAACTCCAGTGAATACAAGCCCAGTTGATCCAGTCTCTCTTGATATGTCAGTCCCGCCATCCCGGGAATCAGTCCGGTGAACCTTCGCTGCACTCCCTCAATAGCAAGAACGTCCCTCCTCAAGTCAGGAGACCAAAACCGCACACAACACTCCAGGTGCAGCCCCACTTATGCTTAAATGTACTTATGCTTCTTTAATGTTGTTGTGAAATTGTTTTGTGCTTTGCAAGGTCCTCTCATTTCCCTTCACGCGCCCGCCCGTGCCCCCGCCCCCCCCCGTTCGTTGTTATGAACTAATAAACTTGTGAACAGAAAAATTATCAAGATGTCCATAAAGTAAAACATAGGGGAATTAACCCTTAAACATTCAGTCATTTGCTTTATTCATTCTTGGGAATTGGACGTCACTGGCAAGGCCACCATTTGTTGGCCATCCCTAACAAGTGACTTACTCGGCCACCTCAGAGGGCAATTAAGAATCAACCATGTTGGTGTGGGACTGGAGTAACATCGGGCCCAAGTTTCGAGCCACGCCTAGAACGGCACAGTCCCAACCTGGACGCCCGTTTTTCACACCACCAAGTGCGCCTAAAAAAAACCTCCGTATTCTCCACCTCCCTGCAGGTCCTCTGGCCCTCAGCGCAGCACAGCAGGAGCTGTTGGGGGGCGGAGCCAGGTCCCTGCGCTGAAAACAGTGGGATCTCTGCACATGCGCGCTACAGTGGGCACGCAAGTGCAGTAGCTCCAGGTGCCCGAAACTGTGTGGGAGGGGCCCGAAGCACGCAACCCCTAGCCCTGGCCGAATGGCCTCACTGGGGCTGCGTGAATAAGGCTCCTCCCACGGCCAGCTCCTGCTTCCTCCCGACTCCCGCTCCTGCTTTCCCCCCCCCCGGTCCGGACCCGACCCGCCTGTCGCTGCCGCTCCTGCTCCCCCCCGCCGGACCCGACCCGTCTGCCGTACTCTACTCTACTCTACTCTACTCTACTCTACTCTACTCTACTCTACTCTACTCTACTCTACTCTACTCTACTCTACTCCCCCCCGACCTGACTGCAAACCACTTCCTAAAGGCCTGCCTGAAGAACTTTCACACAGGTAGGAACATGGTTTATTTAATCTTTTCTTTGCTTATAAATTTTTATTCAGGTTGGATTTATTTGTATAATATTTGTATAAGTATAACTAAGGATTTATTGTACAATTTAATGACTTCCCTTCCCCCTTCCCCCTCCCTCCCTCCCTCCCCCCGTCGTTCCCTACGCCTAATTTGTAACCTGCGCCTGATTTTTTAATGTGTAGAACAGGTTTTTTCAGTTCTACAAAAATCTTCACTTGCTCCATTCTAAGTTAGTTTGGAGTATGTTTTCACTGTGGAAACTTTGAAATCAGGCGTCAGTGGCCAGACACGCCCCCTTTTGAAGAAAAAATTCTGTTCCAAAGTGGAACTGTTCTAACTGACTAGAACTGCAGAAAAAAAAAAGTGGAGAATTGCGATTTCTAAGATAGTCCGTTCTCCACCAGTTGCTCCTAAAAATCAGGCGCAAATCAAGTGGAAACTTGGGCCCATTGACCGGACCAGATAAAGATGGCAGGTTTCATTCCCTGAAGGACATTAATAAACCAGTTGGATTTTTCTGACAGACAGCTTCATGGTCAGTTTTGATGGCAACAGTTTTTTATTTCCCATTTTTTTTTTATGAATTCAAATTCTCAAACTGCCATGGTGGAATTTGAACTCATGTTCTCTGAATTATTAGTCCAAGCCTCTGGATTAAGAGTCTAGTAACAACCACATTATGCTACCATGTCCATTACGTATGGGCATTTATTGGCCCAGTATAATGAAGCTGCTATAGATTCAACATGGTAAGTTTGAAATAAGTTATAAGAGTACTCCACTGAATATCGGTCTGTGCTTTCAAACATCCACATCATAGGTTAATACAACAACTTCCATTTATACAAGCACCTTTAGCATAGAACAACTTCCCAAGGTGCTTCACAGAAGCAAAATTAGACAAAAATTAACAGATCCCAGAATTCCTCAACGCCAATTAGCTGAACTGCTGGAATATTTTTCTTATGTTTCTGCTCAGTTATTTTTCTAAATTATTTTAAGAATAAGTTAAGGACAAATTTCAAAAGGTTTATTCAGGTAATATTAATATTGAGACACATAGAATGAAATGAACAAACAGAGAGACATGATGGTTGATCCCCACACTAATTTGGTTTCTTAAAAAAAGGTTGAATTAGGGAAGCAAAGCAAACCTCTGTCAGAAATAGATTCGGGGGGGGGGGGGTGGGGCAGAGGGGAGAAAGAGAAAAAAGAGGAAGAGTTGAGGGCAAGAGGGCATCGGGCTTGTTGCTAACCACCCTTGGGAGAAACAGAGTGGGAATGAGTGTTCGGGGGGATTGAGGACATCCTCCATCATGTTATGTGGCACTACCACCCTGCTAAATGGAAGTGAGTCAGAACAGATCTAGCAGTTCAAAAGTGGGCATCCATAAGATGCTGTGGGTCAGCAGTAGAATTGTATTCCACCACAATCTGTAGCCTCATGGCCCAACATATTCCACACTCTACCATTACCATCAAGCCAGGGAACCAACCCTGGTTCAATGAGGAGTGTAGAAGGGCATGCCAGGAGCAGCACTAGGCGTACCTCAAAATGAGGTGCCAACCTGGTTAAGCTACAACATAGGATGCATATTAAAACAGAGGAAACAGCAAGCTATAGACACAGCTAAGCGATTCCACAACCAACAGATCAGATCAAAGCTCTGCAGTCCTGTCACATCCGTCATGAATGGTGGTGGACAAGAAACAAGTAACAGGAGGAGGAGGCTCCGTGAACATCCCCATCCTCAATGATGGCGGAGCCCAGCACATGAGTGCAAAAGACAAGGCTGAAACATTCGCAACCATCTTCAGCCAGAAGTGACGAGTGGATGATCCATTGCAGCCTCCTCCTGAGGACCCCACTATCACAGAAGCCATTCTATTCACTCCAAGTGACATCAAGAAACAGATGAGCGCACTGGATACAGCAAAGGCTATCGGCCCCGACAACATCCCAGTTGTAGTGCTGAAAACGTGCGCTCCAGAAATAGCCAGGCCTCTAGCCAAGCTGTTCCAGTACAGCGACAACACTGCCATCTACCCGACAAAGTAGAAAATTGCCCAGGTGTGCCCAGTCTACAAAAAGCAGGACAAATCCAATCCGGCCAATTACTTATTCTAAATTTTCAGCAAAGTGATGGAAGATGTCATTGACAGTGCTATCAAGCGGCACTTACTCACCGATAACCTGCTCACTGATGCTCAGTTTGGGTTCTGCCAGGACCACTTGGCTCCAGACCTCATTACAGCCTTGGTCCAAACATGGACGAAAGAGTTTAATTCCAGAGGTGAGGTGTGAGTGACTTCCCTTGACATCAAGGTAGCATTTGACCGAGTGTGGCATCAAACAGCACTAGTAAAACTGAAGTCAATAGGAAACAGGGAAAAAAAACACAATACTGGCTGGAATCATACCTCGTACAAAGGAAGATGTTTGTGGTTGCTAAAGGCCAACCATCTCAGCCCCAGGACATCCCTACAGGAGGTCCTCGGGGCAGTGTCCTAGGCCCAACTATCTTCAGCTGCTTCATCAATGACCTTCCCTCAAACACAAGGTCAGAAGTGAGGATGTTTGCTGATGGTTGCACAATGTTCAGTTCCATTCTCAAATCCAGAGATAATGAAGCAGTCTATGCCTGCGTGCAGCAAGACATATACAACAGTCAGGCTTGGGCTGCAAAGGGACAAGTAACATTCACGTCACACAAGTGCCAGGCAATGACTATCTCCAACAAGAGAAAGTCTAACCACCATCCTTTGACATTCTAGGACTAGGGACCATGGTCTAAAAATTAGAGCCAGACCTTTCTGGAGTGAAATTAGGAAACACTTGTACACACAAAAGGCTCAAGTTTCTGACCCCCGTTAGAACGACGCACATCGGAGAGGCCCACCTAATTTGTGGAACAGAAATTGCGCCAAATATTTACCTCGCGATTCTCGGATATATGTCGGGCCGTTTCCAGCTCAGCGTGGCGCAGCAGGAGCTGCTGGGGGCAGAGCTGCTAGGGGCGGAGCTACAGCCCTGCGCCAAAAAGAGCGGCGGCAACTGCGCGCATGCGCAGTGGAGGCTATACGCGTGCGCAGTAGCTCCTGGACCTCCCAGCGCATCCCATCTCCGGGTGTCGACCCTATCCCTGGCGGAAGGGATGTCGCCCCTATCCCGGGCAGAGTGGCCTGACCGGCATCTCCTGGGGGTGGGCCCCGCCGAAGTCCTCGGCGGCGGCGGCGGGGCCCGTCCAACCGGCATCTCCTGAGGGCAGGCCCCGCCCGAAGTCCTCGACTGCGGTGGAGCCCGCCCAACCGGCATCTTCTGGGGGCGGGCTCCGCCCGAGCAACTCTTCAGCAGGCTGTTGGAGTGCTCCCGGTGCTGCAGTGAGTGGAAACTTTTAATTTTTTATTTATTGATTGATTTTTTAAATTATTTTTTATTTAATTTTTTTTTGCTCGATTGATTTATTGGTTGATTTATTGATTTAATCATTATTGATGATGGCTCTTTATTGGTAAAAGTGAAGTGTTTAATGTTTTGTAAAATCCCCTAACTTCCCTTCCCCCCACACATCTCTTACTACCTGTGCCTAATTTATTAAGTGTAGGCAAGATTTTTCTGAGCGTACAAAAATCGACACTTACTCCGTTCCAAGTTAGTTTGGAGTAACATTTCGCTGCCTAAACTTGCAAAACAGGCACAAGTGGCTGGTAACGCCCCCTTTTGAAAAAAAAACTGTACTTAAAACGAAACTATTCTAACTAACTAGAACTGGAGCAAACTAAACGGCGAGAATTGCAATTTTTAAGATACTCCATACTGAACTAGTTGCTCCAAAAAAAATAGGAGCAACTCGAGCCAAAACTTGAGCCCAAAGGGACACTCTTCCACAAATGGCAATTGATGCTAGATCAACTGTTAATTTTAAATTGGAGATAGTTAGCTTTTTGTTGACCAAACGTATTAAAGAATTTGGGCCAAAGGCAGGTATAGGGAGTTAGATCGTAGATCTGCCGTGATCTCATTGAATGGCAGAACAGGCTTGAGGGACTCAATGGCCTACTCCTGTTCCTATTCAATGGCATTACCATATCGAATCTTCCACCATCAACATCCTGGGGGTCACCACTGACCAGAAGCTTAACTGGACCAGCTACATAAATACTGTGGCAACAAGAGCAGCTCAGAGGCTGGGAATTCTGTGGTGAATGACTCACCTCCTGACTCCCCAAAGTCTTTCCACCATCTACAAGGCACAAGTCAGGAGTGCGACAGAATACTCTCCACTTGCCTGGATGAGTGCAGCTCCAACAACACAAGCAGCTCGACACCATGCAGGACAAAGCAGCCCGCTTGATTGGCACCCCATCCACCACTTTAAATATTCACTACCTCCACCACTGGCGCACCTGGCTGTAGTGTGTACCATCTACACGATGCACTGCAGTAACTTGCCAATGCTTCTTCTACAGCACCTCCCAAACCCACAACCTCTACCACCTAGAAGGACAAGGGTAGCAGGCGCAAGGGAAGACCACCATCTCCAAATTCCCCTCCAAGTCACACATCATCCTGACTTGGAAATATATCACCTTTCTTCATCATTGATGGGTCAAAAATCCTGGAACATCCTACCTAAAAGCACGGAGAACCTTTATCACACACACTGCAGCAGTTCAAGAAGGCAGCTCACCACCACTTTCTCAAGGGTAATTAGGGATGGGCAATAAATTAGAGCCAGACCTTTCCCATGAATTAATATTTCAAAAAAGTTGAGTGCAAAGGGGACAGAAGGTCAGCAATGAGAGCAAAATGATGGTAGGAAAGGGAAGGCAATGGTGGGAAGTCAAAGGGGTGAGGTCACAAAGGGTTCAAGTCGATGGGAGGAAGAGTACGAATGATGGAGAATAAGTAATGGGAAGGAACCGTTGAGGGCCACATTTCTCTTCACAACCCTCACCAGAAAATGCAGCTGAGGTCTTAATATCTACATTAAAGTGTATGCTTTAAGAAAAGATTGTGAATTATCTATTGTGAGTTGAGCAGGGTCCAGCAGCAGGAAGAGGGAGAAGGGCCTGGAAGAGTCTTTCCAGCATGTTGCAAGCTGTCTGTGCCCCACATAATGTTCCTCGGCTGCAAGCCAGGGTTTAAAAGCAAAAAGCGCTTCAATATTGGTTGTTGAATATACATATGGCATAACAAAAACAGCTGTAATTAATTTGAATGCTTACAATTGATAGCACGGGTGCTGTAATTAAGTTCTCAAACGCAAAGGTTGCACAGGTGACAGTCTGTTCTGCGTACCAGAAAAATGTTTAAAATTCAAGTTTACCAGGATAACAAAACACAGAAAAAAATATTTCTCAACGACATGATTAAATATGTGCTTAGCTTCTGCAATTACTTGTGCAATCATTCTCGCTTGCTCCAAGATTACTTGAACTTAGTGTTATATACCAACTTAAACATTGAAATGCTGTAACAAAATGAATTTGAAAAATCCAGCAAGAAAACCACTGATTTATGCGAGACAATTCTGCCAACTACATATGCTCAGAATGACAGATGCGGTTGGCAACTCCCATCAATTGTTTTGAGACAGTCTTAAAGTAAAAACTTTAATGAAGGTATTAAAAGGACAAAATTACAATTCTAAGTATAGTTCAGTGTGAAATGTGTATTTTTTTGCTTTTGTTTAAAACCTCATTTAGGCATTTAAAATTTTCAGTTATGCTTTAATGTGATGCAATTGGTTCACCTCCTGCTTGTTTTATTTCTAAGTTGTCATGACTGATGTTGGTTTTCATAAATCCTTAGTTGTTTCTCGATTGTTACATTTCCTACATCTGATTAACTCAAAGCAAACCAGCAGCAAATTAGCAAAGTGAGACAAAAAAGGTATTTTGGAAGTATGACACTTCGGGCCCAAGTTTCCACATGTTTTGCGCATGATTTTTTTTAGGAGCAACTGGTGGAGAACGGACTATCTTAGAAATCGCAATTCCCCACATATTTTTTTCTGCAGTTCTAGTCAGGTAAAACAGTTCTGCTTTGGAACAGAATTTTTTCTTCAAAAGGGGGCGTGTCCGGCCACTGACGCCTGATTTCAAAGTTTCCACAGTGAAAACGTACTCCAAACTAAAGTAGAATGAAGCAAGTGAAGATTTTTGTAGAACTGAAAAAACCTGTTCTACACATTAAAAAATCAGGCGCAGGTTACAAATTAGGCATAGGGAACGAGGGGGGGAGGGAAGGGAAGTCATTAAATTCTACAATAAATCCTTAGTTATACTTATACAAATATTATACAAATAAATCCAACCTGAATAAACATTTATAAGCAAAGAAAAGATTAAATAAACCATGTTCCTACCTGTGTGAAAGTTCTTCAGGCAGGCTTTTAGGAAGCGGTTTGCCGTCGGGACCGAAGGCTGAACGGGCCGGGCCCGAGATTTCGGGCAGGGCCCGTCCCCAGCACCAGAGGTAGGTGGCATTGGGTCGGGTCGGCGGGGGAGGGAGGGAGGGAGGGAGAGAGAGAGAGAGAGGGAGGTCACGTCGGGGAGAGGGAGGTCAGGTCGAGGGAGGTCAGGTCGGGGAGGGGGTGGTCAGGTCAGGTCGGATCCAGTCCGGGGGAGAGAGTAGAGTCGGGTGGGAGCGGGAGCGGCAGCGGCAGATGGGTCGAGGGGGTGGCGGAAGCAGGAGCGGCAGCGACAGGCGGGTCGAGTCGGGGGCGGGCGGAAGCAGGAGCGGCAGGCGGGTCGAGTCGGGTCCTGTCCGGGGGTGGGGCGGAAGCAGGAGCGGCAGCGACAGACGGGTCGAGTCGGGGGGGGGGGGGGGGCAGGAGCGGCGGGGAAGCAGGAGCGGCAGGTTGGGTCCGGTCGGGGGGGGGGGGGGGGGGGGGGGGGGCGGAGTGCAGGAACGGGAGTCGGCAGGAAGCAGGAGCTGGCCGTGGGAGGAGCCTTATTCACGCAGCCCCAGTGAGGCCATTCGGCCAGGGGCTGCGTGCTTCGGGCCCCTCCCACAGAGTTTCAGGCGCCTGGAGCTACTGCACTTGCGTGCCCACTGTAGCGCGCATGTGCAGAGCTCCTGGCATTGTTTTCGGCGCAGGGTCCTAGCTTCGCCCCCTACAGCTCCTGCTGCACCGCACCGAGGGCCAGAGGACCTGCAGGGAGGTGGAGAATACAGAGGGTTTTTTTAGGCGCACTTTGTGGCGCGAAAAACGGGCGCCCCGCTCGGAGGGGCGCCCGTTTTTTATCGTGTGGAAACTTGGCCCTTAAAGTCTTGCATATCATGCAAGAGGTAGGAGCACTGGACAAGGCAATCATATCTGGGAGCACTGGTATGGGTTACCATGGTCCAAAAGGTGTGACAGAGCAACTCCTCAGCCACAGTGATTTCAATCTCCAGATAAACTTCCCTTGCCCCCTTCTCATCTGAATTCACTACCCTCTTGTCCTTCCACACTTCTCCCACCCATATGCATAGCCACCCCCCTCAACCTTCCAACTCCTGTGGTCTGACTGCTCTCATGGTCTCGATCACAAACAAG